>NC_042958.1:14357852-14532852 GCF_901001165.1 Salmo trutta | reverse complement strand
AGAGAGGAGAATAGAGGGAGTGATTTGAAGAGAGAGAGAGAGAGAGAGAGAGAGAGAGAGAGAGAGAGACAGACAGACAGACAGACAGACAGACAGACAGACAGACAGACAGACAGACAGACAGACAGACAGACAGACAGACAGACAGACAGACAGACAGACAGATAGACAGACAGACAGACAGACAGACAGACAGACAGACAGACAGACAGACAGACAGACAGACAGACAGAGGGATTAAAAGAGAGGGGAAGGATGGCAGGTGGATTAAACCAGGGCCTGTGGTGCCAGAGAAGGTGGCTGTGACGCCACCTCCCCATGGAGCCCTCTAATTGGCTGAGAGGGGATTTGGACGCTCTCACCTCTTTAGCTGATGGACCCCAGTCTTGTCCTCACACTCACCTCCAGTGAACCCCATTACACTCCCCCGTACAGAATTTATTACTGCTGTCTGTCTAAACGAGTCTGATCCCCAACTTTTAAATCAGAATCTGTTACTTTGGCCTGATATAGAAACTTTTACAGCTATCAACCAGAATATGTATAATTCTCACGGGAGGGTTCAATTTCCCTCAAGAACGCTTTAATCATATTGAGTTTTCTTTTCCTTTATCAGAGAGTAACGGCAAGCATAATTCAATAGTTATCAGTTTACTGGGGTAACAGTGAGATCGTCCATTGATTTAATTTCACCATCTGACCCGTTGGGTTTGTTTCTTCACCCAGTTATTTTATTTGACTGATACTGCCTCTTACTCCACCAAACAAACAACATCAATATTTGTGGTCACACAGACAGCGAGGCACAATTACAAAGAAACAGACACTTTCTCTCTATTAAAACTGCTCTAGTCCAATCTCTCCTTAAAAACCCAATCTAGACCTCTCCTCACTGAGTAGTAATAGACCCCTCTTTAAACTTCCTTTTTTTAATCCATGATTTTAGAAAAAGTTGTTTTCAAGCAATCGGTGGCTTATTTGAATATGAACAACTTATTTGAAAAATTCCAGTGGCTTGCGCTCACTTCACAGCACGGAAACTGCTTTATAGAAAGTGAGTAAGGACTTCTTCTGTTGGGTGCTGACGCCGGTGAATGCTTTAGTTCTATTGGATCTCAGTGCCGTGTTTGATACTATTGATCATAACATCTTTGTTGACTGGATGGAAAGATGGGTGGGAATCTCAGGCTTTGCCTTCGACTGGTTCAAGTAATATCTACTGTATGTGGTAGACGTTTCTCAGTGAGCATGGGTGGTTCAGTATTGTCCGCAGCACTTATTCACAATGGTGTCCCTCAGGGAATTCTGGGCCCCATTCTTCTTGGGGGGGAAACAAACTCAATATACTTTAAAATGACTAAAACCAAATCAAAACTTTGTAGGAATGATAATGGACCTACATCCAATGTGTTAAAGTCATTTTAGTAGCCAGCCATATAAGGGTTAGAAGTAAGCTATTTGGCTGGCAATCAGTGGCGACCCGTCATTCTGTTTTGAGCCTGTCACGTCCTGACCAGTAATAGGGGTTATTTGTTATTGTAGTTTGGTCAGGACGTGGCAGAGGGTATTTGTTTTATGTGGTTCGGGGTGGTTGTGTGTTTAGTGGTGTGTTTGATTTATTATTCCGGGTTTTGGGCACTGGTCTATGTTAATGTATTTCTATGTTTAGTCTAGTTCTTTGTATTTCTATGTTTAGTTAATTGGGGATTGGACTCTCAATTGGAGGCAGGTGTTTTCTAGTTGCCTCTGATTGAGGGTCCTATATATAGGTATGTGTTTGTTTTAGTGTTTTGTGGGAGATTGTGCTGTGTATAGCTCTGTGCCTTACCGGCCTGTTATTTGTCGTTGTGTTTTTTGTGTACATATTTATTTTGGTTTACCTTCTTTGTCCGTTTAAATAAAAGAAGATGAGTGCACATTTCCCCACTGCGTCTTGGTCCACGACAACTGTGACAGAATCTCCCACCCAACCAAGGACCAAGCAGCGGGGTAAGGAGCAACGGGAAAATGATATGGACTATCGGGAGTTTTGGACGTGGGAGGAGATTTTGGCCGGAGAGGGCCCATGGAGGAAGTCTGGTGAGGACCGGGAACGCTACTGGGGAACACGGCTGGCTAGGAAGCCGGAGAGGCACCCCCAAGATTTTTTTTGGGGGGGGCACACGGGTAGTTTGGCTGGGCCAGGCAGTAGACCTAAGCCAGCTCCCCCTGCTTTTTATGAGAAGCAGGGGAGAAGAGAGCGCCAGAGTATGCGGAAGTGTGCACGATTTCGCCAGCTCTACGCACGGCAACCATCAGGCCCCTGCACAGCCCAGTTCGCCCTGTGCCAGCACTTCGCTTGTGCAGGGCTACTAGTTCCATCCAGCCAGGACGGGTTGTGCAGGAGGTGCGATCGAGACCGCCAGTGCGTCTACACGGCCCGGTATATCCAGTACCAGCACCACGCACTAGGCTTCCAGTGCATCAGCCCAGTCCAGTATGTCCTGTTCCCACTCCTCGCACTAGCCTTGAAGTGCGTGTCTCCAGTCTGATACCTCCAGTACCAGCACCACGCACTAGGCTTCCAGTGCATCAGACAAGTCCAGTATGTCCTGTTCCCACTCCTCGCACTAGCCTTGAAGTGCGTGTCTCCAGTCTGATACCTCCAGTACCAGCACCACGCACTAGGCTTCCAGTGCATCAGCCCAGTCCAGTATGTCCTGTTCCCACTCCTCGCACTAGCCTTAAAGTGCGTGTCTCCAGTCTGGTACCTCCACTACCAGCCCCATGCACTAGGCTTCCAGTGCGTCAGCTCAGTCTCGAGCTTCCGACAACAGTACTCCGTCCAGAGTGTCCGAAGACAGTGCCCCGTCCAGGGTGTCCGAAGACAGTGCCCCGTCCAGAGTGTCCGAAGACAGTGCCCCGTCCAGAGTGTCCGAAGACAGTGCCCCGTCCAGAGTATCCGGCAACAGTTCCAGAGTCGGCTTACAGTCTGGAGCTTCCAGAGTCGGCTTACAGTCTGGAGCTTCCAGAGTCGGCTTACAGTCTGGAGCTTCCAGAGTCGGCTTACAGTCTGGAGCTTCCAGAGTCGGCTTACAGTCTGGAGCTTCCAGAGTCGGCTTACAGTCTGGAGCTTCCAGAGTCGGCTTACAGTCTGGAGCTTCCAGAGTCGGCTTACAGTCTGGAGCTTCCAGAGTCGGCTTACAGTCTGGAGCTTCCAGAGTCGGCTTACAGTCTGGAGCTTCCAGAGTCGGCTTACAGTCTGGAGCTTCCAGAGTCGGCTTACAGTCTGGAGCTTCCAAAGTCGGCTTACAGTCTGGAGCTTCCAGAGTCGGCTTACAGTCCGGAGCTCCCAGAGACGCTCTACAGCCCTGAGCATTCAGCAGGGGTGGACAGATTGGGTGGGGGAAGTAGACCTGAGCCTGAGCCACCTCCAGTATAGATGGGTTGGGAGGGGGGGTGTAGCACAGGAGCCGTTGTTGACGGCAGCCACCCTCCCTTCCCTCCCTTTAGTTAGGGGTTTATTTTTATTTTATTTTTTTTGAGGTAATAGTAATAATAACAACAAAAATAAATGTATATATAATTATTTATTTTTTTGGGGGTGCCTGTTTTGCATGTTATTTTGGCATTAATACGTGTCACATATCAGTTTACAAACTGATATTTATCATTGAGTTAATAAAGCCGCATACAAACGGTCTCGTTTTTGCTTTCTTGAGTAAGGCAGCTCCAAAATGCAGGTGTTTCAGCCTAGCTCAGTGCTTTCTGTGGTGGTGGGGCGAGCCACCAGAAAATAGGAGCATTGCGCCATGATTGGCTCAGTGTTCTGTCACTCATGGGGACACTACGTCCTCGCCAAGTTAAAGTCCTTAGTAAGGGTAGACATCCAAAATGTCAGCCCTTTGGGTCCTGCCATAGAGTACCCTTCCAAGAAGGCTCAAGGTCATTGGCCACAGATAAAATGAGGTAAAATCACGTTATAAGTACAGTAGCTTGATTGGAAGGAACATGTCAACGTCTTACCTTCAAAGCTTTAGCTAGCAGTCATCATCATGAATAAAGTTAACAATCTACTGGCAAATAATTTTAATCCTTGTCATATGAAGATAAATAATAAAGAGAAATTATAAATGAATCGGTGCTCATCGGCTATTGAACATAAAGTTTAACGTTACACAACAAGTTGGAAATCGCTAATTCAACAATGAGTGGTTTGGAAGGAATCAGTGGCTAACTGCAAGCATTGCAAAGCAATCACTAGCCTGCTATTCAGTAGAGTGGCTGTGTGTTTTTTTTCTGAGTTCCAACCATAAATCCAGAGAATGACAGACTTTAATGACGAAGTTTGATGACAAACTTTGCCCACAAAGGACCGTCATGCCACCTTCACAAGGTGAGTCCAAAAATGTATTGTATGCTGCTGCATAAATTATGTCATATGCAAGGAGATATGTATATGTTGTGTAGTAAGCTGTAGCCCATGTGCCTCACCCTAATAATTTGGTCTATTTTCACCAATGCGGTATTGTACAGCTTGACAGTGCTACTGATAGTAGTCGTGGCACTTGGCTTGCAAGTAAAAATTCAGCACACACAACATTCTATAATAGAATTGTGTTATTCCACATGTCAAATTAAAATCTTATTTAACGCGTCAAATAGTGTTATATGACGTGTATCTTTCTTTATACGCAAAGACCCAAACGCCGTTCAATGTGCCTCACCCTAATAATTTGGTCTATTTTCACCTCTTTATTTCACCTACTGTTCTAACTTGGTGGTGCACATGTAGACTATAACCTGTTTTAGAGAAATGTAATCATAGAATATTGTAAGAGCTTTCATTGTCTGTTTATATGCCCCTTTATTTATCCTACGGTTCTGACTTGTTGTACAGGGAGTACACTGTAAGAATGGCCCATGTTCTGAATTCTGTCACTGTACATTTCAAAAGTGCCAAACAAATAGTTATATTGACTACGTCCATTGTCGCTCGCTCATTAATGTCTTAATCAAAATTACGGATTGCCTCTTATCCGCTTGTCGTCCCCTTATGCCATAGTTTGTACATCTCAATTGTCATTAGAAATCACATTTGTTTAAGCAAGTCAGCCATATCAGCTAAGTTTTTTTTAAAGGCAGTAAATGAGGCTGAATTAACTGTTTTGCTGCCAGACAAGGCTCCGCTGAAAGCCAGGTGTAGCAGTGGTAAGGTGTTGGGACTCTGCTGTTGGGACTCTGCTGTTGGGACAGCTTTATGTAGGCCCTAACAGTTGGTGGGCACCATTTGTCACCGTTATAGTGCAATTCATGTATTGTTTAGTGTTGTGCAGTGTTGTGTAGTGGCTTTGCTGGCAGTTGGCGCTTATGGAACACCCTGACCAGTTGGGGGTGCCTCTACACCAGCACCTGCGGATTCTGGGTCAGTGGTGATGTTGAAGGGGAAGGAGAGGGCACAGCCTCGCTCTGTCACCTGAAAGGGGAAGAAGCGTTCAAACAGATCCACTTCCACCTCCACGCACGCCAGCGCCTCGTCTGGCCGCCCCAAGCCATGCAGCAGCCTGACACACACATACAAACAGACCAGGGTTTCTGTTAGTAAAATGTGGCGCCGGACATTTGACCAGTATCATTTTAATTTACCGGACATTTGAGACATTTACCGGACCCATATGAATTGGCTGTGGAACCTGATTAGGCCATCCAACCATGTTGCTCAGAATGACAGAAATCCCATTTAGATGATATTATGGTCATTAATATTAACAGAACATGCAAGTTGAGGATGCAATGATATGCGAACCTTCTTACTCAATTCTGATGTAATCTTTGAACATGTTAGAACAACTTTTCCTTCGTCAACAAGACGAGTAACGAACAGCAAAACCCTCAGCTTATATCATTCTATTATCCCCATAGTAGAAAGGTTGACTTATTCTATTGGTCAGCTTGTTGAGAAACAGATGGCCTACTCCAAACACTCTGCAACAGTTGTGGGATGATAGATCCCACATTCAACCAGTAGGCCTAGACTACATAACAAAACTTTAAAAAGCAATGAGTCTGATGCAACAGATCACAACGTTTTGCCTAAAATGTTGATAAACTATTAATTCTTCACATTATCAGTGCAGCAATGAACACAAGGCAGGAGGCTATGTGAGAATGTTCCTTCCATAATACAATTAGCGGGAAAACACCGTTGTCAAAAGCACACCACACATGCAAGCCGTTTCATGTGACAGGGATGGAAATATCCATTAGAAATGTAGAAAGAGGGGAGATCTAATATGTAACAACTAACATGGCTTGTTAATATGACTAGGATTGTGCCTTTGGCTACTGTACAATGAAAGAAAGTTGATATAAAATAATGGATATGGTCTGATCCCTGGATATGGTCTGATTTTGGCTAGGCTGCTTTGAAACAAGGTAAGACATGCCTCATAATATGTCGTAAAACATTAAAGTTTCAAACTATTAAGTATATGTTTTCAAAATGCATACTGCCTCCAGTTCATTGCACAGTGATGTGTGACGCGATAATGAAGCCTGCCTTCCATTACATATGCATTTTGTGTTTGAGATGCTGTAGCAGCAGCTCTCCTGCTGTCTGACAGATTTTTCCTCTCAAAGGCTTTGTATCTGTACGCTGTATGCATGTGATAAGATACATAATGAATATATTGTACACACACACCAGTTTAATTCCACTAAATGATGCAAATTAAGCTATAGACCGATAAGCATGACCAGTCACATCTATTTCCATCAACTGGTATTTATCAGCTTTTCTATTTTTTTTATTGTCCAAAAGCCGGCTATTACTGGCTAATGGAAACCCTGCTACAGACAAACACATATACACAGACAGGTAGGCAGACAAACAGGCAGACAAACAGATATAAATGTATTACACTGTTGATCAATGATCAATGGTTGACTTATTAGGCAGTATGCAGTCTATCAGACAAACTGACAGACTCTTACCTATCTATCTCATCTAGCAGTGCTATCCCTGAAGCACTACAGATGCAGCATCTCTCGCTCTAACACGCACGAACACGCACACACACACACACACACACGCACGCACTCGCGCACGCACGCACGCACGCACACACACTCACACGTAAACAACAAAATCAATACCAACATTGAACATCCACACACAGAGCAGATGCATGCTCACACAGCAGACAAACAGATTGCATCCCCCATCATCCCTCATTCTCCTCCAAGCCACCTCAACCCACCCCACTCTTAAAATCACTCTTTATTTTCCCCTCTCTCTCGCTCTCCCTTTCAATCTCTCTGTCTTTCTCACTTAGGTTTCAGTTAACCGTCTCTCTCTGGCCCTCTGCCTTGAGGTTCCAGGGCCAAACCCAATTTACCATCCCATAATGAGTCCATGGTGCCTAAAGGGAGGCTGTGTATCTCCCAGTGCCACCACAACCCAGGGGCAGTCTGACCAAGCACAGCCTCTTTTCATTAAGGAATCCCAGTATGGCCTCAAAGGGAGCATCTGGGGGTCGCGGATACGGCATGCAGCACCACTCTCTCTCTCCACTGCCCCTTCGCCACCCCAGATCCCCAGTCGGCTCCCTTACTTCCAGGGCAAGGGGGAATAGGACAGAGGTCTCCCAAACGCTGGGGCACTGGGAGCTCTGGGGGAAGTTTGAGTCTACTCTCCGCCAGGCCAGTATTCCCAGTGCAGCTGGAAGAGGAGTGGGGTTGCCATGGCTCCCAGGAGGGAAGTCAGGGGTTGCCATGGTTTCCTGGGGATTCTGGAGTGAGCACAATGAGCACAGAGTGATGGGAGAGAGAGGGAGGGAGGGGAATCTGTATTTTTCTTAGTCTCCCACTGAGAGTAAAATCAGCATGCTAGGGGGTCTTAGGGTTGAGTGTGTGGGGGGTGGGGGGTGGGGGGGTTAATAACTTATAACAGGAGAGGGGTTAAAGGTAGGACCTGTATGGGGGGGGGGTCGTAAAGGGTGTCACATGATCACTCAACTCAATTAGAGCCACTAATTGGCCAGCCTGTCCTCTCCCATCACCTGGTCATATGTCTGTGAGTGAGAGGTGAGGAGAGACACCTACAGACACACAGACACACTGGAGCTGTCACGTTCATCGTAAAGATGGGACCAAGGCGCAGCATGAATGTGTATGCTCATCTTCTTTATTGTGAAGAAAAACCAAAACAAACACTTAAACAAAAACAACGACGAAAAACAGTCCTGTGAGGCACACAGCTACACACATACGGAAACAACTACCCACAAAAACCCATTAAAAAACACCCCTACTAAATAGGACCTTCAATTAGAGGCAACGAGAAACAGCTGCCTCCAATTGAAGGTCAAACCAATAAACTAAGCATAGAAATAGATAAACTAGACACAGACATAGAAATAGACTAACATAGAACATTGCCCAACAAACCCCGAAACACATTAAACAAACACCCCCTGCCACGTCCTGACCAAACTACAATAACAAATAACCTCTTTACTGGTCAGGACGTGACAGGAGCAGGGAATAAACAGAGAGAAGTAGAGAGAGATAAGAGAGACAGAATGCAGAGAGGAGAAAAGAGGGAGATAACTAAAAAGCATTAAGGGGCTATGCCTTGTTTTGAAAAGCATGCTGCTTTAGGGGGTGAAGGAATGAGGGAAGGAGAGATAAAGAAAGAATTGGGTCTGTAAGGGTAGGAGTGAGGGAAGGAGAGACAAAGAAAGAAAGAATTGGGTCTGTAAGGGTAGGAGTGAGGGAAGGAGAGACAAAGAAAGAAAGAATTGGGTCTGTAAGGGTAGGAGTGAGGGAAGGAGAGACAAAGAAAGAATTGGGTCTGTTAGGGGAGGAGTGAGGGAAGGAGAGAGAAAGAAAGAATTGGGTCTATAAGGGTAGGAGTGAGGGAAGGAGAGACAAAGAAAGAATTGGGTCTGTTAGGGGAGGAGTGAGGGAAGGAGAGACAAATAAATAATTTGATCTGTAAGGGGAGGAGTGAGGGAAGGAGAGACAAAGAAAGAAAGAATTGGGTCTGTAAGGGGAGGAGTGAGGGAAGGAGAGACAAAGAAAGAATTGGGTCTGTTAGGGGAGGAGTGAGGGAAGGAGAGAGAAAGAAAGAATTGGGTCTATAAGGGTAGGAGTGAGGGAAGGAGAGACAAAGAAAGAATTGGGTCTGTTAGGGGAGGAGTGAGGGAAGGAGAGACAAAGAAAGAACGAATTGGGTCTGTAAGGGTAGGAGTGATAGAAGGAAGGAGAGAGAAAGAAAGAATTGGGTCTATAAGGGTAGGAGTGAGGGAAGGAAGGAGAGAGAAAGAAAGAATTGGGTCTATAAGGGTAGGAGTGAGGGAAGGAGAGACAAATAAATAATTTGATCTGTAAGGGGAGGAGTGAGGGAAGGAGTAAGAGTGGGGTGGAATGAAAGAGCATTCATATTATATTTAGGGGAGTGTGGGTGCAGACAGAGAAAGTGTAAAAAGGGTTACATCTGGCAACTGGAGCTGGTGTAGAGGGGCACTCAAACCTCTGCTAGCTAGAGTCTATGAAGAGTTAATGGACAGGGTAGCCAACTCAGCAGCTTTGATCTTCAGATCCCTGCCAGCTACTTTTCCTCCCCTGAAAACGATTAGCAACATATTCAGATATTTTTAAGGCAGCCTAAGAGTTTTTAATCTGAGAGTTTTTGATAAATTTAGCCACTAACTTTAACTGCAGTGAAGCAGCCGGGATGAGAGCAGGAGAAAGAGAGGGAGAGAAAGAGAGAAATAGAGAGCAGCTGCCTGATGAACAGGAAGAAGAGCTGCAGCACACACACACACACACACACACAAACACTCACGATGCTGAGAAACAGCACGGGGGAAGAACCGCGGATGGCTGTTGTGATTTGACGGTATAGTCGTAATAGACAGGTTATAATGTCATTTTTGCCAATGCACCTTACAGTGGGAGCTGTTATATCACGCTTTATACATTCTTTATAACAGAGGTCCTCAAAGTGGAGTCCACGGAGGTTCTGCAGGGGTCTGCAGCCAAATCAATAGGAACACCTTCCTAATATTGAGTTGCACCCCATTTGCCCTCAGAACAGCCTCAATTATTCGGGGTATGGACTCTACAAGGTGTCAAAACGTTCCACAGCGATTCTGGCCCATGTTGACTCCAATGCATCCCACAATTGTGTCAAGTTGGTTGGAAGTCCTTTGGGTGGTGGACCATTCTTGATACACAGGGGAAATTGTAGAGCGTGAAAAACCCAGCAGCGTTGCAGTGCTTGACACACTCAAACTGGTGCGCCTGGCACCTCCTACCACACCTCGTTCAAAGGCACTTAAATCTTTTGTCTTGCCCATTCACCCTCTGAATGACACACATACACAATCCATGTCTCAATTGTCTCAAGGCTTAAAAATCCTTCCTTAACCGGTCTGCTCCCCTTCATCTACACTGATTGGATTTAAAAGGTGACATCAATAAGCCACCATAACTTTCACCAGGATTCACCTGGCCAGTCAATGTCATGGAAAAAGCAGGTGTTCCTAATGTTTTCTACACTCAGTGTATGTACAGTTGAAGTCAGAAGTTTACATTCACTTAGGTTGGAGTCATTAAAACTCGTTTTTCAACCACTCCACAAATTTCTTGTTAACAAACTATAGTTTTGGCAAGTTGGTTCGGACATCTACTTTGTGCATGACACAAGTCATTTTTCCAACAATTGTTTACAAACAGATTATTTCACTTATAATTCACTGTATCATAATTCCAGTGGGTCAGAAGTTTACATACACTAAGTTGACTGTGCCTTTAAACAGCTTGGAAAATTCCAGAAAATGATGTCATGGCTTTAGAAGCATCTGAGAGACTAATTGAGATCATTTGAGTCAATTGGAGGGTACCTGTGAATGTATTTCAAGGCCTACCTTCAAACTCAGTGCCTTTTTGCTTGACATCATGGGAAAATCAAAAGAAATCAGTGAAGACCTCAGAAAAAAAATTGTAAACCTCCACAAGTCTGGTTCATCCTTGTGTCCTTTTTGGGTACAGGGAGGACAGTTGACCCCCTCCCCTTTGTACCATCCCCCAACCTACCTTCCCCCCAACCCAGGCCCTGTGTGAAAGGGTTGTAAAAACTCTAAGAGGAGAATCTCTTACCACATGTTTCATAGAGAGACAAAGGAAATTCTTCCAACTCATAGAGTTGGAGAACCGAGCGACATGTGTGTTCTGGAGAAGGTATGGAAGATTGGTGAAGAATCCAGCTACGAACTGGTCCGCTTGGTACAATTTTGTGATACTCAGAAGAGACAATATAGCCATATTACCATAAAACTGTTTATATAATAGCCTCAGCGATGAGATTTGCATCATAATGGTCGTATAAAATGTATTAATAAGGATAAAGCTATTTGTAATACATTGAGATGCTATGTACTGATGTTAATGTGATAGAATTGGATTTCTGTACCAAGCTTAACTCAGCCATCGGCACGCCCCCCCAGGGACACAGACAGGACCAGGCGTCATTTGACAAGCCTGTTCTAGGGTCACTATAAAACTATACCCTGAGCTACATTTCTTTAGACCAGGCCTCCACTCTATGGCCAGTAGGTTTTACCATCCAATTCCTCTACTGAAAGTGAACTACACCACGTGGTTAACTTTTAGACTATCGAGACCGACAGAATAAGAACAAGTCTTTGATATTAATTATTAGTCTGCAGCTAAGTAAATTATATCATTGAACGCGAAGACCAACGAAACATCCATTCTATGACGACATTAATGAATGTCGCTCTGAAAGATCCATTCTAACCGAGAGAGAGAGAGAGAGAGAGAGAGAGAGAGAGAGAGAGAGAGAGAGAGAACGCGGACAAAACTCCTCAACAGAACAGAACTCTCCAACAAGGATCCCGATGACATACTGAGCGTAAATATATATTGATTGCAATTGTTCCCGAATGAGTGAGCGTTCAAGTGTCAATTGTTAATATTAATGAACTCTGTGTACCTCCTCAGCTGACCGTTTATGACCCATTGTCTAACAGACCAGCCATGCCTGTTAGCCATTAGGGCACATTACTATACCAATCCTTTGTGACGATAATTACTGTTTGTATGTTTTCTGTTAATTACTTAGTGTAGTAAATAAATGATTTTAAGACAATTGATGTATGGATGATTTTAGTAAAGACTGGGTTCGTGCAGATACAACAATTTACAACGTTTGGAATGAGACTGGACGAGAGGTAAAATACACCATTTAAACCAGAAGATAATCGGCCTATATTATAATATAGGAAAGTTATATTAGGAAAATTATAACTTTGTAATCTGAATATTTTCCTTGGTGCCCCAATCTCCTAGTTAATTACAATTAAACGATTAATCAGTTTAATCGCGTGATAATAATTACAGGGAGTTAATTGATCAACATGTCTTCAGTTTAATGGTACCCCAAAGACACGACACTTGGGAGCAATTTCCAAACACCTGAAGGTACCACATTCATCTGTACAAAAAATAGTACGCAAGTATAAACACCATGGGATCACGCAGCCGTCATACCGCTCAGGAAGGAGACGCATTCTGTCTCCTAGAGATGAACGTACTTTGGTGCGAAAAGTGCAAATCAATCCCCGAACAACAGCAAAGGACCTTGTGAAGATGCTGGAGGAAACAGGTACAAAAGTATCTATACCCACAGTAAAATGAGTCCTATATCAACATAACCTGAAAGGCCACTCAGCAAGGAAGAAGCCACTGCTCAAAACCCGCCATAAAAAAGCCAGACTACGGTTTGCAACTGCACATGGGGACAAAGATCATACTTCTTGGAGAAATGTCCTCTTGTCTGATGAAACAAAAATAGAACTGTTTGACCATAATGACCATCGTTATGTTTAGAGGAAAAGGGGGGAGGCTTGCAAGCTGAAGAACACCATCCCAACCGTGAAGCACGGGGGTGGCAGCATCATGTTGTGGGGGTGCTTTGCTGCAGGAGTGACTGGTGCGCTTCACAAATAGATGGCGTCATGAGGTAGGAAAATTATGTGGATATATTGAAGCAACATCTCAAGACATCAGTCAGGAAGTTAAAGCTTGGTCGCAAATGGGTCTTCAAAATGGACAATGACCCCAAGCATACTTCCAAAGTTGTGGCAAAATGGCTTAAGGACAACAAAATCAAGGTATTGGATTGGCCATCGCAAAGCCCTGACATCAATCCCATAGGAAAGTTGTGGGCAGAACTGAAAAAGCGTGTGCGAGCAAGGAGGCCTACAAACCTGACTCAGTTACACCAGCTCTGTCAGGAGGAATGGGCCAAAATTCACCCAACTTATTGTGGGAAGCTTGTGGAAGGCTACCCGAAACGTTTGACCCAAGTTAAACCATTTAAAGGCAATGCTACCAAATACTAATTGAGTGTATGTAAACTTCTGACCCACTGGGAATGTGATGAAAGAAATAAAAGCTTAAATAAATACTTCTCTCTACTATTCTGACATTTCACATTCTTAAAATAAAGTGGTGATCCTAACTGACCTAAAAAAGGGAATTTTTACTAGGATTAAATGTCAGGAATTGTGAAAAACTGAGTTTAAATGTATTTGGCTAAGGTGTATGTAAACTTCTGACTTCAACTGTGTGTATGTATATACAGTACCAGTCAAAAGTTTGTACATACCTACTCTTTACTTTTCTTTATTTTTACTATTTTCTACATTCTGTGAAATAACACATGGAATCATGTAGTAACCAAAAAAGTGTTGTGACAAGGTATGGTTGGTGTACAGAAGATAGCCCTATTTGGTATAAGACCATGTCCATATTATGGCAAGAACAGCTCAAATAAACAAAGACAAATTACTTTACTTCAAGACACGAAGGTCAGTCAATTCGTGCAGTCGCAAAAACCATCAGGCGCCATGATGAAACTGGTCCGCCACAGGAAAGAAAGACCCAGAGTTTCCTCTGCTGCAGAGGATAAGTTCATTAGTTACCAGCCTCAGAAATTTCAGCCCAAATAAATGCTTCACAGAGTTCAAGTAAAAGACACATCTCAACATCAACTGTTCAGAGGAGTCTGCGTGAATCAAGCCTCCATGGTAGAATTGCTGCAAAGAAACCCCTACTAAAGGACACCAATAAGAAGAAGAGACTTGCTTGGGTCAAGAAACACTAGCAATGGACATTAGACTGGTGGAAATCTGTCCTTTGGTCTAATGAGTCCAAATTTGAGATTTTTAGTTCCAACCGCCGTGTCTTTGTCAGATGCAGAGTAAGTGAAAGGATGATCTCCGCATGTGTGGTTCCCACCATGATGCATGGAGAAGGAGGTGTGATGGTGTGGGGGTGCTTTTCTGGTGACACTGTCACCCGACCGAAACCCAATTGAGATGGTTTGGGATGAGTTGAACCACAGAGTGAAGGAAAAGCAGCCAACAAGTGCTCAGCATATGTAGGAACTCCTTTAAGACTTTTGGGAAAGCATTCCAGGTGAAGCTGGTTAAGAGAATGCCAAGAGTGTGCAAGGCAAAGGATGGCTACTTTGAAGAATCTCAAATATAAAATAGGGGAGTGACTCAGGCCATTTTAGGGGATGCAGCCAGTGGTCAAGGATGAGTTGATGAGTGAAGTGAGGAATGGGAGAAGGTCTCCAGAGATGGTCTGGAGAACGTTGTCGGGCGGCCAGACCTCACTAGTCGCAGGATTTCATCTGGAGAGACAGGGGGGAACAGGTCAAGGCGTAGGGCAGTTCTGCGTGAGTGGGACCAGTGGATTCAATAGGCTGTAAATGAAGAGCAGAAGTCATCAACCTCCTTTTCAAAGTGGTTGACAAAGTCGTCCACAGAGAGGGACGAGGGAGGGGGAGGGGTGGAAGATTAAGGAGGAGCAGGAAGGTGGCAAAGAGTTTCCTAGGGTTACAGGCAGAAGCTTAAAATTAGAGTGATAGAAAGTGGCTTTAGCAGCGGATACAGAGGAAGAGAAGGTAGAGAGGAGGGAGTGAAAGGATGATAAGTCCTCTGGAAATTTAGTTTTCCTACATTGTCCCTCAGCTGCCCGCAACCCTGTTCTGTAAGCTTACAATGAGTCCCGGCGCAGGAGGGGACAACCGAGCCAGCCGGGAAGAAAGGGGACAGCGCGAGTCATAGGATGTGGAAAGGGAGGATAGTAGGGTCAAAGAGGCAGAATCAGGACACAGGAGGGAGTAGGATTTAACAGAAAGGAGAGATGAGTGGATAGAAGAGGAGAGATTAGTGGGAGAGAGAGAGAGCAAAGATTGTGACGACGCATGACCATCTGGTTAGGGGCTGAGTTGCTAGGGTTAGAGGAAAGGGAGACATAAAGGAAAGTAGGGATCAGAGACCTGGAGGAGGGTTGCAGTGAGATTAGGAGGCGAACAGCCTCTAGTAAAGATGAGGTCTAGTGTATTGCTTGCCTTTTGAGTGGGATGGGACTGGGAAAGGCTGAGGTCAATAGAGGCAAGGAGGGGAAAAAGAGATTTGGAAGAAATGGATCGAAGGGAGACGCCGGGATGTTGAAGTCGACGAGGACGAAGAGCAGTGAGTCATCCTCAATAAGGAGCTTATCAAGGTGTCAAGCTCATTAAGGAACTCTCTATGGGCACCTGGTGGCAATAGATAACAACAATGTTGGACAGCATGGAATTCAAATGAGGAGATGGACTGGTGAGGGACAAAATAGAAAATCTCCATTTAGGAGAAATGAGCAGCCCTGTGCCACCACCATGCTCTCAGACGTAGTCAGATGGAGAGAGAGCAGCTGGAGTGTTCTCTGGGGTGATCCATGTCAAGGCCAAAAAGTCTTGGGACTGAAGGGCAGCATAGTTTGAGGTGAACTTGGCGCTCTTGTCCGCAGATCGGCAGTTCTAAACGCTGCCAGAGACCAGGAATACACTAAATTTGAAGGGTTGCAGCCAACGGGTGGGGAGTGTCTGTAAAGCCAACACGGAGAGGAGTGAACTGATCGAAAACACACAGAGTTGCTGAAGCTACAAAAGAGCAAAAATGAGATCATCAAATTAAATCCAATTTTATTGGTCACATACACATGGTTAGCAGATGTCAATGTGAGTGAAGCAAAATGCTTGTGCTTCTAGTTCCGACTATGCAGGAAAATCTAACAAGTAATCTATTCACAACAACTGTTCACAACAACTACCTTATACACACAAATACACACAAATGTAAAGAGATGAATAAGAATATGTACATAGAAATATATGGATGAGCGATGGCGTGCGGCATAGGCAAGATGCAGTAGATAGTGTAGAATACAGTATATACTACATATGAGATGGGTAATGTAGGATATGTAAACATGATTAAAGTGGCATTATTTAAATTGATTAGTGATACCTCTATGTAAACATTATTAAAGTGACATTATTTCAAGTGACTAGTGATACCTTTATTAAGTCTGTTTATTTAAGTGGCCAGAGATTTGAGTCTGTATGTTGGCAGCAGCCTCTCTATGTTAGTGATGGCTGTTTAACAGTCTGATGGCCTTGATGATAGAAGGTGTTTTTCAGCTTCTCGGTCCCAGCTTTGATGCACCTGTACTGACCTCGCCTTCTGGATGATAACGGGGTAAACAGGCAGTGGCTCGGGTGGGGGAGATTTGGCACCGACAGAGATGGATGCCTCACTTCGCGTTCTTAGGAAACAATGCAGTATTTTGTTTTTCTATGTGTTATTCCTTACACTGTTACCCCAGGAAATCTTAAGTCTTATTACATACAGCCGGGAGGAACTATTGGATATAAGAGCAATGTCAACGTACCAACATTATGACCAGGAATACGACTTTCCCGAAGCGGATCCTCTGTTTGGACCACCACCCAGGACAATGGATCGGATCCCAGTAGGCGACCCAAAACAACGGCGCCGCAGAAGGGGCAGATGTAGCGGTCTTCTGGTCAGGCTCCGTAGATGGGCACATCGCTCACCGCTCCGGAGTATACTACTCGCCAATGTCCAGTCTCTTGACAACAAGAGAGTGGTTGCCTTCCAGGCAATGGTTGCCTTCCAGAGAGACGTCAGAGATTGTAAAATGTTTTGTTTCATGGAAACATGGCTCACTCAGGATACGTTATCAGAGTCGGTACAGCCACCCAGTTTCTTCATGCATCGCGCCGACAGAAATAAACATCTCTCTGGTAAGAAGAAGGGCGGAGGTGTATACCTTAAGATTAACGAGTCGTGGTGTGATCATAACAACATACAGGAACTCAAGTCCTTTTGTTCACCTGACCTAGAATTTCTTACAATCAAATGCCGACCGCATTATCTACCAAGAGAATTATCTTCGATTATAATCACAGCTGTGTATATCCCCCCCAAGCAGACACCTTGACGGCCCTGAAAGAACTTCATTGGACTCTATGTAAACTGGAAACCACATATTCTGAGGCTGCATTTATTGTAGCTGGAGATTTTAAAAACCTGTTAGGGACAGACGTTCCGCTAGCGGAACACCTCACCAATATCCAATGGTATAGAGTGGCGCGAAATACAAATACCTCAAAAATGCAAAAACTTACATTTTTCAAACATATGACTAATTTACACCATTTTAAAGACAAGACTCTCCTTTATCTAACCACATTGTCCGATTTCAAAAAGGCTTTACAACGAAAGCAAAACATTAGATTATGTCAGGAGAGTACCCAGCCAGAAATAATCACACACCCATTTTTCAAGCTAGCTTATATGTCACAAAAACCAAAACCACAGCTAAATGCAGCACTAACCTTTGATGATCTTCATCAGATGACACTCCTAGGACATTATGTTATACAATACATGCATGTTTTGTTCAATCAAGTTCATATTTATATCAAAAAACAGCTTTTTACATTAGCATGTTTTGTTCAGAACTAGCATACCCACCGAAAACTTCCGGTGAATTTACTAAATTACTCACGATAAACGTTGACAAAAAACATAACAATTATTTTAAGAATTATAGATACAGAACTCCTTTATGCAATCGCGGTGTCCGATTTTAAAATAGCTTTTCGGTGAAAGCACATTTTGCAAAATTCTGAGTAGATAGCCCGGCCATCACGGCTAGCTATTTTGACACCTACCAAGTTTGGCACTCACCAAACTCAGATTTACTATAAGAAAAATTGGATTACCTTTGCTGTTCTTCGTCAGAATGCACTCCCAGGACTTCTACTTCAACACCCAATGTTGTTTTGGTTCCAAATAATCCATAGTTATATCCAAATACCTCCGTTTTGTTCGTGCGTTCAAGTCACTATCCGAAGGGTGACGCGCCGGCGCGTTTCGTGAAAAAAAATTCAAAATATTCCATTACCGTACTTTGAAGCATGTCAAACGCTGTTTAAAATAAATTTTTATGCGATTTTTCTCGTCAAATAGCGATAATATTCCAACCGGGAGACGTTGTATCTGTTCAAACAATGAAAGAAGAAAATGGAGTCGTCACATGCACGCGCGCCCCAGTGTCATTGTTCTCAGAAGTACCACTCTCCAAGACCCCTACTGTTTTTCGCCCAGAGACTGCAGAGTTATCATTCAACGTTCTGGCGCCTTCTGAGAGCCAATGAAAGCCTTAGAAAATGTCACGTTACAGCAGAGATCCTGTATTTTCGATAAAGAGGCTACAGAAGGCCTTCTGAGAGCCAATGAAAGCCTTAGAAAATGTCACGTTACAGCAGAGATCCTGTATTTTCGATAAAGAGGCTACAGAAGGCCAAGAAATGGTCAGACAGGGCACTTCCCATATAGAATCTTCTCAGGTTTTGGCCTGCCATATGAGTTCTGTTATACTCACAGACACCATTAAAACAGTTTTAGAAACTTTAGGGTGTTTTCTATCCAAATCTACTAATTATATCATATTCTAGTTTCTGGGCAGGAGTAATAACCAGATTAAATCGGGTACGTTTTTTATCCGGCCGTGAAACTACTGCCCCCTATCCCTATTAAGGCTAATCTGAAAACAAGGCTCCCTAAATTTTATCAGCATATCAAATGCGTGACCCAGGCTGGCAAAATTCTGGATCATTGCTACTCTAATTTTCGCAATGCATACAAAGCCCTCCCTCACCCTCCTTTCGGCAAATCTGACCACGATTCCATTTTGTTGCTCCCAGCCTATAGACAGAAACTAAAACAGGAAACGCCCGTGCTCAGGTCTATTCAACGCTGATCCAACCAATCTGATTCCACACTTCAAGATTGCTTCAATCACGTGGACTGGGATATGTTCCGGATAGCATCGGACAACAACATTGATGTATACGCTCATTCGGTGAGCGAGTTTCTTAGCAAGTGCATCAGTGATGCTATACCCACGGTGACTATTAAAACCTTCCCCAACCAGAAACCGTGGATTGATGGCAGCATTCTCGAAAACTGAAAGCACGAGCCATTGCTTTTAATCATGGCAAGGTGACCGGAAACATGACCGAATACAAACATTGTAGCTATTCCCTCCGCAAGGCAATCAAACAAGCTAAGCGTCAGTATAGAGACAAAGTAGAGTCGCAATTCAACGGCTCAGACACGAGACGTATGTGGCAGGGTCTACAATCAATCATGGACTACAAAAAGAAAACCAGCCCCATCGCGGACCCAGATGTCTTGCTCCCAGACAAACTAAAAACGTCTTTGCTCACTTTGAGGACAATACAGTGCCACTGACACGACACACTACCAAAACGGGTTCTACTTCACCGTGAACGTGAGTGAAACACCGTCAACGTCACCGTCAACGTGAGTAAAACATTTAAACGTATTAACCCTCGCAAGGCTGCCGGCCCAGACGGCATCCCTAGCCGCGTCCTCAGAGCATGCGCAGACCAGCTGGCTGGTGTGTTTACGGACATATTCAATCAATCCCTATCCCAGTCTGCTGATCCCACATGCTTCAAGAGGGCCACCATTGCTCCTGTTCCCAAGAAAGCTAAGGTAACTGAGCTAAACGACTATCGCCCCATAGCACTCACTTCCGCCATCATGGAGTGCTTTGAGAGACTTGTCAAGGATCATATCACCTCCACCCTACCTGACACCCTAGACCCACTTCAATTTGCTTACCACCCCAATATATCCACAGATGACGCAATCGCAATCACACTGCACACTGCCCTAACCCATCTGGACAAGAGGAATACCTATGTAAGAATGCTGTGTATCGATTACAGCTCAGCATTTAACACCATAGTACCCTTCAAACTCGTCATTAAGCTCGAGACCCTGGGTCTCGACCCTGCCCTGTGCAACTGGGTCCTGGACTTTCTGACGGGACGCAGAATAACGTCAACAAAACAAAGGAGATGATCGTGGACTTCAGGAAACAGCAGAGGGAGCACCCCCCATCCACATCGATGGGACAGTAGTGGAGAAGGTGGAAGGTTTTAAGTTCCTCGGCGTACACATCATGGACAAACTGAAATGGTCCACCCACACAGACAGCGTGGTGAAGAAGGTGCAACAGCGCCTCTTCAACCTCAGGAGGCTGAAGAAATTTGGCTTCTCACCAAAAACACTCACAAACTTTTACATTATCTTTTTGGCCTTCCTGTGACATCAGGTGCTGTTGCTGTCCTGGAGGGCAGGTTGTTTGCCCCTGGTGATGCATTGTGCAGACCACACTACCCTCTGGAGAGCCTTGCGGTTGAGGGTGGTGCAATTGCCGTACCAGGCGGTGATACAGCCCGACAGGATTCTGTCGACTGTGCATCTGTAAAAGTTCGTGAGTGTTTTAGATGACAAGACAAATTTCTTCAGCCTCCTGAGGTTGAAGAGGCTCTGTTGCGCCTTCTTCACCATGCTGTTTGTGTGGGTGGACCATTTCAGTTTGTCCGTGATGTGTACAACTAGGTAAGATAATCAAGTGAGAGAGTGGTGTGGAGCCTTCCTCTCTTTCCTTCCTCCAATATCTTGGCAGAACAGTCTTTGTTTCGGCGACGGTCTTAGTTGACGACAAGACCGCAGTTGACACCGATTACCAAAACCACAACAGTCACAAATTGTCCTGCCCCTTAATCCTGTTTGATGTGTCAACAATCATCTGCAACTTATGAGCAGTCATCAGTTCACACACCAAGTAGGCTACTAGGAAGATGGGCAGGATTTAAAGTAGATGGTCCTAGCTAGCAAAAAGATAGTACTAGACAACAGATTAAGAATTAATATATACTGAACAAAAATGTAAATGCAATGTAAAGTGATGGTCCCATATTTCATGAGCTGAAATAAAACATCCCAGACATTGTCCATACGTACAAAAAGCTTATTTCACTCAAATATTGTGCACTAATTTGTTTACATCCCTGTTAGTGAGTATTTTGTCATCTGCCAAGATAATCCATCCACCTGACATGTGTGACATATCAAGATTCTGATTAAACAGCATGATCAGCACATATGTGCACCTTGTGCTGGGGACAATAAAAGGCCACTCTAAAATGTGCAGTTTTGTCACACAACACAATGCCACAGATGTCTCAAGTTTTAAGGAAGCTACAATTGGTATGTTGACTGCAGGAATGTCCACCGGAGCTGTTGCCAGAGAATTGAATGTTAGTTGCTCTACCATAAGCCGCATCCAACGTCGTTATAGAGATTTTGGCAGTACGTCCAACCGGCCTCACAACCGCAGACCATGTGTAACCACGCCAGCCCAGGACCTCCACATCCGGCTTCTTCACCTGCGGGATCGTCTGATACCAGCCACCCAGACAGCTAATAAAACTGTGGATTTGCACAACCGAAGAATTTATGCACAAACTGTCAGAAACCGTCTCAGGGAAGCTAATCTGCGTGCTCGTTGTCCTCACCAGGGGTGTGACCTGACTGCAGTTCGGTGTCGTAACCGACATCAGTGGGCAAATGATCACCTTTGATGGCCACTGGCATGCTGGAGAAGTGTGCTCTTCATGGATGAATCCTGGTTTTAACTGTACCGGCAGATGGCAGTCGTGTGGGTGAGCGGTTTTATGATGTCATCGTTGTGAACAGAGTGCCCCATGGTGGCGGTGGGGTTATTGTATGGGCAGGCATAAGCTATGGACAACAAGCATAACTGCATTTTATTGACGGCAATTTGAATGCACAGAGATAATGTGGCGAGATCCTGATGCCCATTGTCATGCCATTCATCCGCCTCCATCACCTCATGTTTCCAAAATGGTGGTCACACCAGATACTGACTGGTTTTCTGATCCACCCCTCTAACTATTTTTTAAGTTATCTGTGACAAACATATGCATATCTGTATTCCCAGTGATGGGAAATCCATAGATTAGGGCCTAATTTATTTATTTAAATTGACTGATTTCCTTATATGAACTGTGACTCAGTAAAATCTTTGAAATTGTTGCATGCTGCGTTTATATTTTTGTTAAGTGTATATTTATCAATACTGGAGATATAATGAGTCCTCTAGCTATAGATTTATTCATTTTTTTAATGAATATTACATACAACTACAGATTTAAAAGGATTTAGGCTGTTAGGTTCTAAATATCAGAGTAAGAAATCGACGGACACAATAATAGCTCCAACCAAGGTAATTCACCCAAAGAATTGAGCAGCTGAACAGACAAAAACATATTTCCACCAGTGGTAGGCAGGAAGTTAAGTGATACGGGCAATAAACTGTTCCTTCTCCCTTAAATGTGACCTGACCTGACCTCGACCCCCTTCCTCACTAAACCACATCTCTCCACCCTTATCAGTGCCTGCCACATGTGATTACCCTTACTTTACTCAATACATTCCAAGCTTAATTGCCACCATATGCATTCCTCCTACAGATAACCATTAGCTTCTGGTGTAGACCCTAGACTATAGCAACTCAATATTTCAATAGGATACCTGATAATTAACACTATTACAAGTTTAACCAGAACTCATCAAGGCTAACGGATCCATGAAATAAGTTTAGAGAGGGTAGAATACAATACAATACAATGTAAAATTATTAACCTACAGTTTATGTTCTTAACCCTGGGCAACATGGGCCTGGGAGGATCACAGGGATATTGGTATCCACAGTGCTCCACCAATTATACATTTTTCAACTCAATAGCATTTCCGCAAATTTGTTTTATTTATATAAAAATGCACTGCAATTTAAGCTTTAAAACTGCAATGTTTTCTCTCTGCCTCATGGCAAAATGTGTAGAATTACAGGATTTTAGCTTTGAAGCTGCAACAACAAAAAATATCTCTGCCCCATTACAAAATGTGTAGAATTGCCGGTAATTTGCATGAAATCTTTTCTCTCTTATGCCAAGAGATGGGCCATTAAAATGTTCCTTCCGAGGGTCCGAGACTTGGTTCATCCGGCCGTGCACTGCCAAAGTCATAGTAGAACTCGTTGTGTGCTATTTATATCTCACTCAAGTAGTGTTCTGATTATGATGGGGTCCTTGATGAATTTGGTATCTTAAAAAAAAAAGTTTTGAGAACCCCTGCTTTATAAAGTATGACATAAGCTTATAGATGATGTGTGATGCATCCATGTAGTGCTTATCAAGAGTTTCTGAATTATATATAAAGCATGTATAAGATCTTCACACAATATCTTGATTAACACTAGTCTTTTCCTACTAGTGCTCACTTAGCTGATACAGAAGCTACTTTATTGAGGAATGTGTACTTACTAGAACTGTGATATGTGATCGTCTCACCTAGCTATCTTAAGATGAATGCACTAACTGTAAGTCACTCTAGATAAGAGTGTCTGCTAAATGACTAAAATGGAAAATGGAAATGTAATGTAATTTGTTTAAAGTGAGACCCCTGGGACCCCTTCCTCCCCACACACACCTGGGTTTGTCCTCAGGCAGCTCCTTGATGGCGGTGATGAGCTGGATCTGGAGGTGTTTCTCCATGGCTGCAGTATGGAGCCCGTCCAGACTGAATCCTCCTACTGGCCGCTTGGCCGTCTCCCTGACCAACCGCACCCTCTCCTCCAGCACATCCCCTCCCTCCACCACCCCCAACACCTACACCCCATTCAGCTCCTGGAGAGCACAGAGATGATTTTGACAGTGTCAAAAAGTAGCCTGTGTCTGTATAGTAAGCTAATACATGACTGCCACAACACATGGAAGTGAACTTTTTAATTCCTCTAATGTTGGGAGTATCATCAATTTGCAGCAGCATCAGTCCCAGACAGACCTGTGAATTTTTGTTGTGCAGTATCAGACAGTCGCCCAGGTGGGCCAGGGTGCGGTCCACTGACTTGCGAACCCTCTTGCGAGACGTGTTGCTTTGCCAGGTGTCTCTGTCTGCCATGCTCTGGTACAGGTCTGGCTGCACAGCCTTCTGGAGAGCAACGAACTTATCTACCGTCAGCTTGATATACGACCGCCACTACCCCACACAGACACCGTCTGAGACAACAATAGACAGTGTTAACTCTGTCAACTCTGACATATACAGCAGCAACAACTACACACACACACACACACACACACACACACACACACACACACACACACACACACACACACACACACACACATTTGTGTAAACTCCCAGACATGTAAAGCCTCTAGACAATGCTTAGTCTGATAATGACAAAGGAGCTGATCGTGGACTATAGGAAAAGGAGGGCCAAGCACGCCCCTATTCTCAACGATGGGACTGTAGTAGAGCAGGTTGAGAGCTTCAAGTTCCTCGGTGTCCACATCACCAACAAACTATCATGGTCCAAACACACCAAGACAAGAGGGCATGACAACGCCTTTTCCCCCTCAGGAGACTGAAAAGATTTGGCATGGGTCCTCAGATCCTCAAAAAGCTGCACCATCAAGAGCATCCTGACTGGTTGCATCACCGCCTGGTATGTTAACTGCTCGGCCTCTGACCGCAAGGCGCTACAGGGGGTAGTGCGTATGGTCCAGTACATCACTGGGGCTAAGCTTCCTGCCATCCAGGACCTCTATACCAGGCGGTGTCAGAGGTAGGCCCTAAAAATTGACAAAGACTCCAGTCACCGTAGTCATAGACTGTTCTCTCTGCTACTGCATGGCAAGCGGTACCGGAGCACCAAGTCTTGGTCCAAAAGGCTTCTTAACTGCTTCTCCCCTCAAGCCATAAGACTGCTGAACAGTTCATCAAATGGCTTCCTGGACTATATGCATTGCCCCCTCCCCCCTTTTTTTTATTCTGCTGCTACTCGCTGTTTACTATCTATGCATAGTCACTTTACCCCTACCTACATGTACATATTACTTCAATTACCTCGACTAACCGGTGTCCCCGCACATTTATTCGGTACCGGTACCGTTGTTTACAGCCTCCACATTGACTAGGTACCGGTACCCCTGTATACAGCCTCCATATTGACTCGGTACCGGTACCGTTGTATACAGCCTCCACATTGACTCGGTACCGGTACCCCTGTATACAGCCTCCACATTGACTCGGTACTGGTACCCCTGTATACAGCCTCCACATTGATTCGGTACCGGTACCCCTGTATACAGCCTCCACATTTATTCGGTACCGGTACCGTTGTATACAGCCTCCACATTTACTCGGTACCGGTACCCCTGTATACAGCCTCCACATTGACTCGGTACCGGTACCGTTGTATACAGCCTCCACATTGACTCGATACCGGTACCCCTGTATACAGCCTCCACATTGACTCGGTACTGGTACCCCTGTATACAGCCTCCACATTGACTCGGTACCGGTACCCCTGTATACAGCCTCCACATTGATTCGGTACCGGTACCCCTGTATACAGCCTCCACATTGACTCGGTACCGGTACCCCTGTATACAGCCTCCACATTGACTCGGTACCGGTACCCCTGTATACAGCCTCCACATTGACTCGGTACCGGTACCCTTGTATACAGCCTCCACATTGACTCGGTAGCGGTACCCCTGTATACAGCCTCCACATTGACTAGGTACCGGTACCCCTGTATACAGCCTCCACATTGACTAGGTACCGGTACCCCTGTATACAGCCTCCACATTGACTCAGTACCGGTACCCCTGTATACAGCCTCCACATTGACTCGGTGCCGGTACCCCTGTATACAGCCTCCACATTGACTCGGTACCGGTACCCCTGTATACAGCCTCCACATTGACTCGGTACCGGTACCCCTGTATACAGCCTCCACATTGACTAGGTACCGGTACCCCTGTATACAGCCTCCACATTGACTCGGTACCGGTACCCCTGTATACAGCCTCCACATTGACTAGGTACCGGTACCCCTGTATACAGCCTCCACATTGACTAGGTACCGGTACCCCTGTATACAGCCTCCACATTGACTCGGTACCGGTATCCCTGTATACAGCCTCCACATTGACTAGGTACCGGTACCCCTGTATACAGCCTCCACATTGACTAGGTACCGGTACCCCTGTATACAGCCTCCACATTGACTAGGTACCGGTACCCCTGTATACAGCCTCCACATTGACTCGGTGCCGGTACCCCTGTATACAGCCTCCACATTGACTCGGTACAGGTACCCCTGTATACAGCCTCCACATTGACTCGGTACCGGTACCCCTGTATACAGCCTCCACATTGACTCGGTACAGGTACCCCTGTATACAGCCTCCACATTGACTCGGTACCGGTACCCCTGTATACAGCCTCCACATTGACTCGGTACCGGTACCCCTGTATACAGCCTCCACATTGACTCGGTACCGGTACCCCTGTATACAGCCTCCACATTGACTCGGTACCGGTACCCCTGTACACAGCCTCCACATTGACTCGGTACCGGTACCCCTGTATACAGCCTCCACATTGACTCGGTACCGGTACCCTGTATACAGCCTCTACATTGACTCGGTACCGGTACCCCTGTATACAGCCTCCACATTGACTCGGTACCGGTACCCCTGTATACAGCCTCTACATTGACTCGGTACCGGTACCCCTGTATACAGCCTCCACATTGACTCTGTACCGGTACCCCTGTATACAGCCTCCACATTGACTTGGTACCGGTACCCCTGTATACAGCCTCTACATTGACTTGGTACCGGTACCCCTGTATACAGCCTCCACATTGACTCGGTACCGGTACCCCTGTATACAGCCTCCACATTGACTCGGTACCGGTACCCCTGTATACAGCCTCGTTATTGTTCTTTTATTGTTTCTCTTTTATTTTTTATTTTATTTTATTTAATCAATATTTTTCTTGACTCTTATTTTTCTTAAAACTGCATTGTTGGTTAAGGGCTTGTAAGTAAGCATTTCACTGTAAGGTCTACACCTGTTGTATTCGGCGCATGTGACAAATACAATTTGATTTGATTTAAAATAGTGATGGATAAATAAAAACCAAAACATGACCTCTAACCTTGTTGATGATGTGACCTGGGGGGCCTGAGGTCACAGGGTCGTGGAGAGAGCAGTACAACACTGTGTCATGAAGACCTGTAAAGGTAAACCGCAGCATTACAGCATGCATAACACTACAAATCCAAACTTTTTAATTCCTCTAATATTGGGAGTATCATCAATTTGCAGCAGCATCAGTCCCAGACAGACCTGTGTTTTGTTGTGCAATATCAGACAGTCGCCCAGGTAGGCCAGGGTGCGGTCCACTGACTTGCGAACCCTCTTGCGAGACGGGTTGCTTTGCCAAGTGTCTCTGTCTGCCATGCTCTGGTACAGGTCTGGCTGCACAGCCTTCTGGAGAGCAACGAACTTAGCTACCGTCAGCTTGATACGACCGCCACTACCCCACACAGACACCGTCTGAGACAACAATAGACAGTGTTAACTCTGTCAACTCTGACATATACAGCAGCAACAACTACACACACACACACACACACACACACACACACACACACACACACACACACACACACACACACACACACACACACACACACAAACATTTGTGTAAACTCCCAGACATGTAAAGCCTCTAGACAATGCTTAGTCTGATAATGACAAAGGAGCTGATCGTGGACTATAGGAAAAGGAGGGCCAAGCACGCCCCTATTCTCAACGATGGGACTGTAGTAGAGCAGGTTGAGAGCTTCAAGTTCCTCGGTGTCCACATCACCAACAAACTATCATGGTCCAAACACACCAAGACAAGAGGGCATGACAACACCTTTTCCCCCTCAGGAGACTGAAAAGATTTGGCATGGGTCCTCAGATCCTCAAAAAGCTGCACCATCGAGAGCATCCTGACTGGTTGCATCACCGCCTGGTATGGCAACTGCTCGGCCTCTGACCGCAAGGCGCTACAGGGGGTAGTGCGTATGGTCCAGTACATCACTGGGGCTAAGCTTCCTGCTATCCAGGACCTCTATACCAGGCGGTGTCAGAGGTAGGCCCTAAAAATTGACAAAGACTCCAGCCACCGTAGTCATAGACTGTTCTCTCTGCTACCGCATGGCAAGCGGTACCGGAGCACCAAGTCTTGGTCCAAAAGGCTTCTTAACTGCTTCTCCCCTCAAGCCATAAGACTGCTGAACAGTTAATCAAATGGCTTCCTGGACTATATGCATTGCCCCCTCCCCCCTTTTTTTTATTCTGCTGCTACTCGCTGTTTACTATCTATGCATAGTCACTTTACCCCTACCTACATGTACATATTTCCTCAATTACCTCGACTAACCGGTGTCCCCGCACATTTATTCGGTACCGGTACCGTTGTTTACAGCCTCCACATTGACTAGGTACCGGTACCCCTGTATACAGCCTCCACATTGACTAGGTACCGGTACCCCTGTATACAGCCTCCACATTGACTCGGTACGGGTACCCCTGTATACAGCCTCCACATTGACTCTGTACAAAACATGACCTCTAACCTTGTTGATGATGTGACCTGGGGGGCCTGAGGTCACAGGGTCGTGGAGAGAGCAGTACAACACTGTGTCATGAAGACCTGTAAAGGTAAACCGCAGCATTACAGCATGCATAACACTACAAATCATTCATCCTACTGCAGAACAGACAGCACAGCAACAATGTTTACAGAAGCAAGAGTAAAAGGTGCCTTGACTACTCAACTAGACAGTGTAAGAGTGCACACAGCAGCAGGAGGCATAGAGCTGGTGGTAATGTCACATAGTTAGTTCATTCTGTTAATTACACAGTGAACCTGGATGGCGTGAAAGAGAGGAGGCGTGGCCTTATCACAGAGGCCAGCTGTGAGAGAAAATCAAAGGGTGACAAAACCAGAACCCAAACAACAACAGCAAGCACTAGTGACACGCTCACTTTTAATTAGCCAATCAGGTTGCTCCCTCCCTGTCCCCCTCAAGACAAAATGTAATAATTCCCTGCGTGTGAACAACAGGTGCTGGGACGATAATTACATTTTCTCATTTCACCTTGGCTTGCCCAGGGGCAGGAAACATTCGGCTCAGTGGTGCCACACTAAAGCTAGCCATCTCTGTTAGAGCATGATGAGTTTTTACTCTCCAACATGAGGGATGTTTCAAAGCCATTCAGGACTTATCTGGGGAATATATTTGGTGCTCAAAGGCTGCATTTAGACAGGCAGCCCAATTCTGATCTTTCTTTCAATCTTTTGACCAATCAGATCAACATTGAAAAAGTGAAGTTGTGATAAGATCTGATGGGATTGGTTAACTGACCAATTACTTGAAAAAAGATCAGAATTGAGCGGTATATGTGAACTCAGAGTTAGAAACGGTCTAAGGCGGATTGTTGTGCTTTTCAATAACACACTTCTGCCTCTACCCCTCATAAATATTCAGGAGCACAGTAACTCTTCTCTTTATGTCCTAAGCATTTTGTAGTTAAACTGTGAGAAAACATATACAATGTTCCATACATGAGTGTGTGCTTGAAACTAAAGACACTTTTACCAACGTGCATTTGCATTAAATAATGCATCGTCACTCAGTACTGTATGTACACTAAGCTAGAGGTCTGCATTTGTTGCGGGTGAGTCAGACAGACAACTTTAGGATGAAATTATGTTTTATCGTGTTTGAATTTGATATGTACACTATATGTGTATTGAAAGGCGAGGCTACTGTGTGTTTTTGTGCATTCATGGACAGGTGTGTTGTGGTCTGTATCGGGTGGTTACGTTGTGTTCAAATCAAATCAAATTGTATTTGTAGTGGCATATTTTCTCTATTGCATCCAATAAATATGACCTGGCGAGAGAGGGGCTATTTCGGACACACACTCCCCGCAGGCTTTACTGCACGTCCGTAGAGATGATGGCAGTGTGCCACTTCGGATTGCAAGTTACAAACAAAAGGATGCTTCTTCGTTCAAGAATTTAAACTTACAGACTTTCTAATATAAAAGATGGGAAAACGAATATTCGTCTCCAATAACGGCTTCACAATAACAATTCAACTAATAATGCTCTGGTTATTGTATACAAATACAAATTGGCTATTTGGCTCTAACAGTATTTGTCACATGCGCCGAATACAACAGGTGTAGACCTTACAAAGAAATGCTTACTTACAAGCCCTTAACCAGCAATGCAGTTAAGAAAATACCTAAAAAAAAGAATAACAGTATTTAAAGAGCAAAAGTACATAACAATAGCGTGGCTCTATACAGGGGGTACCGGTACAGAGTCAATGTGTGGGGGTACCGTGCGGTGGTAATTGCGGTGGTACCATGTAGGTAGAGTTATTAAAGTGACTATGCATAGATAGTGTGGGGGGGGGGGCTTGCAAATAGTCTTGGTAGCCATTTAATTAGATGTGCAGGAGTCTTATGGCTTGGGGGTAGAAGCTGTTTAGAAGCCTCTTGGACCTAGACTTGGTGCTCCGGTACCGCTTACCATGCGGTAGCAGAGAGAACAGTCTATGACTAGGGTGGCTGGAGTCTTTGACAATTTTTAGGGCCTTCCTCTGACACCGCCTGGTATAGAGGTCCTGGATGGCAGGAAGCTTGGTCCCGGTGATGTACTGGGCCGTATGCACTACCCTCTGTAGTGCCTTGCAGTCGGAGGCCGAGCAGTTACCATACCAGGCAGTGATGCAACCCATCAGGATGTTCTCGATGGTGCAGCTGTAAAACATTTTGAGGATCTGAGGACCCATGCCGAATCTTATCAGTGTCCTGAGGGGGAATAGGTTTTGTCGTGCCCTCTTTATGACTGTCTTGGTGTGCTTGGACCATGTTAGTGTGTTGGTGATGTGGACGCCAAGGAACTTGAAGCTCTCAACCTGCTCCACTACAGCCCCGTCGATGAGAATGGGGCCGTGCTTGATCCTCTTTTTCCTGTAATCCACAATCATCTCCTTTGTCTTGATCACGTTGAGGGAGAGGTTGTTGTCTTTGCACCACACGGTCAGGTCTCTGACCTCCTCACTATAGGCTGTGTCATCGTTGTCGGTGATCAGGCCTGCCACTGTTGTGTCATCGGCAAACTTAATGATGGTATTGGAGTCGTGCCTGCCTGTGCAGTCATGAGTGAGCAGGGAGTACAGGAGGGGACTGAGCACGCACCCTTGAGGGGCCCCCGTGTTGAGGATCAATGTGGCAGATGTGTTGTTACCTACCCTTACCACCTGGGGGCAGCCCATCAGGAAGTCCAGGATCCAGTTACAGAGGGAGGTGTTTAGTCCCAGGGTCCTTAGCTTAGTGATGAGCGTTGAGGGCACTATGGTGTTGAACGCTGAGCTGTAGTCAATGAATAGCATTCTCACATAGGTGTTCCTTTTGTCTAGGTGTGAAAGGGCAGTGTTGAGTGCAATAGAGATTGCATCATCTGTGGATCTTTTGGGGCGGTGTGCAAATTGGAGTGGGCCTGGGGTTTCTGGAATAATGGTGATGTGAGCCATGACCAGCCTTTCAAAGCATTTCATGGCTACGGACGTGAGTGCTACAGGTCGGTAGTCATTTAGGCAGGTTACCTTAGTGTTCTTGGGCACAGGGACTATGGTGATCTGCTTGAAACATGTTGGTATTACAGACTCAGACAGGGAGAGGTCGAAAATGTCAGTGAAGACACTTGCAAGCTCGGAGTGTACAAAACATTAGGAACACCTGCTCTTTCCATGACAGACTAACCATGTGAAAGCTATGATCCCTTATTGATGTGACCTGTTAAATCCACTTCAACCAGTGTAGATGAAGGGGAGGAGACAGGTTAAAGAAGGATTTTAAAGCCTTGCGACATGGATTGTGTATGTGTGCCATTCAGAGCGTGAATGGGCAAGACAAAAGATTTTAGTGCCTTTGAACAGGGTATGGCAGTAGTTTTGAGTGTGTCAAGAATTGCAATGCTGCTAGGTTTTTCACACTCAACAGTTTCCCGTGTTGTGTAAGGCAACTGACCGTCCAGTACACCATTGGTGCCAAAAGACCCATAAAAAGAATGCACAACTTGTCGTACCCTGACACGAATGGGGTATGGCAGTCGACGACCTTCCATTTTTTGCAGCAAAAAACAAAAAACTGTGGTTGCAGTGGGCTAAGGAACAAAAACACTGGACACTGGAGAATTGAAAACACATTGCCTGGTCTGATGAATCCTGGTTCCTGCGGTTTCACACTGATAGGAGGAAAACCATATGAGTACATGCATCCATCATGCCGCTTGTCAACATTGCAGGCTGGTGGTGGTCTGATGGTGTGGGGTGTAGTTTCATGGCAAATACTGGGCCCCTTGATAAAAGTGGAGCAACATTTGAATGCCACAGGATATCTGAACATCATTGCCAGTCAGGTGCATCCCTTCATGGCAGCAGTGTATCCATCTGCAAATAGATTTTTTTCCGCCGGATAATGCCCCATGCCACAAGGCTAGGATTGTCCAGAAATGGTTCCATGAACATGACAGTGAATTCAGCTTCCTGCAGTGGCCTTGTGGAATGGGGCATTATCCGGCTGAAAAAAATCTATTTGCAGATGGATACACTGCTGCCATGAAGGGATGCACCTGACTGGCAATGATGTTCAGATATCCTGTGGCATTCAAATGTTGCTCCACTTTTATCAAGGGGCCCAGTATTTGCCATGAAAAAACACCCCACACCATCACCAGCCTGTCACCAGATCTCAAACTAATTGAGCATCTGTGGGATGAGATGGAATGAGCTATTCTATTTATTTAACTAGGTAAGTCAGTTAAGAACAAATTCTTATTTACAATGACATCCTACCCAGGCCAAACTCTAAAGCGGATGACGCTGTGACAATTGTGCACCGCCCTATGGGACTTCCAATCACGGCCAGTGTTGATACAGCCTGGAATCAAACCAGGGTCTGTAGTGACGTCTCTAGCACTGAGATGCAGTGCCTCAGACCGCTGCGCCACTCGGGAGCCCTAAAGTAGAGATCCACTTTTTGACAACTGGGGGAAGCATTGGAGTCATTGGAGAACTCTTTCAACATCTTGTATCTACACCAAGTCTAGAAAACATTAAGAACACTTTCCTAATATTGAGTTGCACCCCCTTTTTGCCCTCAGAACAGCCTCAACTTGTCGGGTCATGGCAAGGTGTCCAAAGCATTCCACAGGGATGCTGGCCTATGTTGACTCAAATGCTTCCCATAGTTGTGCCAAATGGATGGATGTCCTTTGGGTGGTGAACCATTCTTGATACACGCAGGAAACTGTTGAGCATGAAAAACCCAGCAGTGTTGCAGTTCTTGACAAACATTGGTGCGCCTGGCACCTACTACCATATCCTGTTCAAAGACACATCTTATGTGGGATCATAGCTTTCATCTGGTCAGTATCTCATGGAAAGAGCAGGTGTTCATAAGGTATTGTACACTCAGTGTATATATTGCTCTTTATAACATTTCTTAATTTTTACTTTTTGGATTATGTCATTGCTAGGTATTATTACTGCACTGTTGGAGCTAGAAGCACAAGCATTTCGCTGCACCTGCAAATCTGTGTACGCAACCAATAAACTTAGATTGGATTTAAATATCAATAATGGAAAGTAGTGGAGGGCGCTCAACCAACATGAGTTGAGGTGCAATCACAAAAGGTATAATCATTGTAGGTAGGTAGGTAAAATGCACACAAATCATGGTGAGTGAGCGTTGCACATTTTCCTTTACAATAATTGATTACCAATTTATTTGTCTGTACCTGCAAATCATTCTTACTGCTTCAAGTTTATTAGTGTAACGATGTGCAATGAGAGTCGGGAAGACAAGACACAGGAACAGAAACAATGACACCTAGGAAAGGAACCAGAGGGGGTGACAAACAGTTGAAGTCGGAAGTTTACATACACTTAGGTTGGACTCATTAAAACTTGTTTTTCAACCACTCCAAACATTTCTTGTTAATAAACTATAGTTTTGGCAAGTCGGTTAGGACATCTACTTTGTGCATGAATCAAGTCATTTTTCCAACAATTGTTTACAGACAGATTATTTCACTTATAATTCACTGTATCACAATTCCAGTGGGTCAAAAGTTTACATACACTAAGTTGACTGTGCCTTTAAACAGCTTGGAAAATTCCAGAAAATGGAGGTGTACCTGTGGATGTATTTCAAGGCCTACCTTCAAACTCAGTGCCTCTTTGCTTGACATCATGGGAAAATTAAAAGAAATCAGCCAAGACCTCAGAAAACAAATGTAGACCTCCACAAGTCTGGTTCATCCTTGGGAGCAATTAACAAACGCCTGAAGGTACCACGTTCATCTGTACAAACAATAGTACGCAAGTATAAACACCACGGGACCATGCAGCCGTCATACCGCTCAGGAAGGATACGCGTTCTGTCTCCTAGAGATAAACATACTTTGGTGCGAAAAGTGCAAATCAATCCCAGAACAACAGCAAAGGACCTTGTGAAGATGCTGGAGGAAACAGGTACAAAAGTATCTATATCCACAGTAAAACGAGTCCTATATCAACAAAACCAGAAAGGTCGCTCAGCAAGGAAGGAGCCTCCGTACCAAAACCGCCATAAAAAAGCCAGACTACGGTTTGCAACTGCACATGGGAACAAAGATCATACTTTTTGGAGAAATGTCCTCTGGTCTGATGAAACAAACATATAACTATTTGGCCATAATGACCATCGTTATGTTTGGAGGAAAAAGGGGGAGGCTTGCAAGCACTTCACAAAATAGATGGCATTATGAGGTAGGGAAATGATGTGGATATATTGAAGCAACATCTCAAGACATCAGTCAGGAAGTTAAAACTTGGTCGCAAATGAGTCTTCCAAATGGATAAAGACCCCAAGCATACTTCCAAAGTTGTGGCAAAATGGCTTAAGGACAACAAAGTCAAGGTATTGGAGTGGCCATCACAAAGCCCTGACCTCAAACCTATAGAAAATTTGTGGGCAGAACTAAAAACTAAAAAGCAGCATTCCCCAAGAGAGGATGGCTTTCACTTCAGCAGTAATAAATTCATGAACTTCTTTGAGGAAAAGATCATGATCATTAGAAAGCAAATTACGGACTCCTCTTTAAATCTGCGTATTCCTCCAAAGCTTCGTTGTCCTGAGTCTGCACAACTCTGCCAGGACCTAGGATCAAGGGAGACACTAAAGTGTTTTAGTACTATATCTCTTGACACAATGATGAAAATAATCATGGCCTCTAAACCTTCAAGCTGCATACTGGACCCTATTCCAACTAAACTACTGAAAAAGCTGCTTCCTGTGCTTGTACCTCCTATGTTGAACATAATAAACGGCTCTCTATCCACCGGATGTGTACCAAACTCACTAAAAGTGGCAGTAATAAAGCCTCTCTTGAAAAAGCCAAATCTTGACCCAGAAAATATAAAAAACTATCGGCCTATATCGAATCTTCCATTCCTCTCAAAAAATTTGATAAAGCTGTTGCGCAGCAACTCACTGCTTTCCTAAAGACAAACAATGTATACGAAACGCTTCAGTCTGGTTTTAGACCCCATCATAGCACTGAGACTGCACTTGTGAAGGTGGTAAATTACATTTTAATGGCATCAGACCAAGGCTCTGCATCTGTCCTCGTGCTCCTAGATCTTAATGCTGCTTTTGATACCATTGATCACCACATTCTTTTGGAGAGATTGGAAACCCAAATTGGTCTACACTGACAAGTTCTGGCCTGGTTTAGATCTTATCTGTTGGAAAGATATCAGTTTGTCTCTGTGAATGGTTTGTCCTCTGACAAATCCACTGTAAATTTCAGTGTTCCTCAAGATTCCGTTTTAGGACCACTATTGTTTTCACTATATATTTTACCTCTTGGGGATGTCATTCGAAAACATAATGTTAAATTTCACTGCTTTGCGGATGACACACAGCTGTACATTTCAATGAAACATGGTGAAGGCCCAAAATTGCCCTCGCTAGAAACCTGTGTTTCAGACATAAGGAAGTGGATGGGTGCAAATGTTCTACTTTTAAACTCGGACAAAACAGAGATGCTTGTTCTAGGTCCCAAGAAACAAAGATATCTTCTGTTGAATCTGACAATTAATCTTGATGGTTGCGCAGTCGTCTCAAATAAAACTGTGAAGGAGCTCGGCGTTACTCTGGACCCTGATCTCTCTTTTGAAGAACATATCAAGACTGTTTCAAGGATAGCTTTTTTTCCATCTACATAACATTGCAAAAATCTGAAACTTTCTGTCCAAAAATGATGCAGAAAAATAATCCATGCTTTTGTTACTTCTAGGTTGGACTACTGCAATGCTCTACTTTCCGGCTACCCGGATAAAGCACTAAATAAACTTCAGTTAGTGCTAAATACGGCTGCTAGAATCCTGACTAGAACCAAAAATTGTGATCATATTACTCCAATGCTAGCCTCCCTACACTAGCTTCCTGTTAAGGCAAGGGCTGATTTCAAGGTTTTACTGCTAACCTACAAAGCATTACATGGGCTTGCTCCTACCTATCTTTCCGATTTGGTCCTGCCGTACATACCTACCTAGAATTTCTAAGCAAACAGCTGGAGGCAGGGCTTTCTCCTATAGAGCTCCATTTTTATGGAATGGTCTGCCTACCCATGTGAGAGACGCAGACTCGGTCTCAACCTTTAAGTCTTTACTGAAGATCTCTTCTGTAGGTCCTATGATTGAGTGTAGTCTGGCCCAGGAGTGTGAAGTTGAACGGAAAGGATCTGGAGCAACGAACCGCCCTTGCTGTCTCTGCCTTGCTGGTTCCCCTCTCTCCACTGGGATTCTCTGCCTCTAACCCTATTACGGGAGCTGAGTCACTGGCTTACTGGTGTTCTTCCATGGCGTCCCTAGGAGGGGTGTGTCACTTGAGTGGGTTGAGTCACTGACGTGGTCTTCCTGTCTGGGTTGGCACCCCCACTTGGGTTGTGCCGTGGCGAAGATCATTGTGGGCTATACTCGGCCTTGTCTCAGGATGGTAAGTTGGTGGTTGAAGATATCCCTCTAGTGCTGTGGGGGCTGTTCTTTGGCAAAGTGGGTGGGGTTATATCCTGCCTGTTTGGCCCTGTCCGGGGGTATCATTGGATGGGGCCACAGTGTCTCCTGACCCATCCTGTCTCAGCCTCCAGTATTTATGTTGCAGTAGTTTATTTGTCGGGGTCTAGGGTCAGTCTGTTATATCTGGATTATTTCTCCTGTCTAATCCAGTGTCCTGTGTGAATTTAAGTATGCTCTCTCTAATTCTCTCTTTCTCTCTTTCTTTCTTTCTCTCTCTCGGAGGACCTGAGCCCTAGGACCATGCCTCAGGACTACCTGGCATGATGACTTCTTGCTGTCCCCAGTCCACCTAGCCGTGCTGCTGCTCCAGTTTCAACTGTTCTGCGGCTATGGAACCCTGATCTGTTCACCAGACGTGCTACCTGTCCCAGACCTGCTGTTTTCAACTCTCTAGAGACAGCAGGAGCGGTAGAGATACTCTCAATGATCGGCTATGAAAAGCCGACTGACATTTACTCTTGAGGTGCTGACTTGTTGCACCCTCGAGAACTAATGTGATTATTATTATTTGACCATGCTGGTCATTTATGAACATTTGAACATCTTGGCCATGTTCTGTTATAATCTCCACCCGGCACAGCCAGAAGAGGACTGGCCGCCCCTCATAGCCTGGTTCCTCTATAGGTTTCTTACTAGGTTTTGGCCTTTCTAGGGAGTTTTTCCTAGCCACCGTGCTTCTACACCTGCATTACTTGCTGTTTGGGGTTTTAGGCTGGGTTTCTGTACAGCACTTTGAGATATCAGCTGATGTAAGAAGGGCTATATAAATACATTTGATTTGATTTTAACTGAAAAAGCATGTGCGAGCAAGGAGGCCTACAAACCTGACTCAGTTACACAGCTCTGTCAGGAGGAATGGGCCATAATTCACCCAACTTATTGTGGGAAGCTTGTGGAAGGCTACCCGAAACGTTTGAACCATTAAACAATTTCAAGGCAGTGCTACCAAACACTAATTGAGTATATGTAAACTTCTGACCCACTGGGAATGTGATGAAGGAAATAATAGCTGAAATGAATAATTCTCTCCACAGTTATTCTGACCTTTCACATTCTTAAAATAAAGTGGTGATCCTAACTGACCTAAGATAGGGAATTGTTACTAGGATTAAATGTCAGGAATTGTGAAAAACTGAGTTTAAATGTATTTGGCTAAGGTATATGTAAGCTTCCCACTTCTACTGTATATAGAGCAGGTAATCAGGGAGGTGATGGAGTCCAGGTGAGTGTCATAATGCTCTGACATGCATAACTATGGTGACAGGTGTGCGTCATAACGAGCAGCCTGGTGATCTAGAGGCCGGAGACGGAGCACACGTGACAATTAGCCATACCTCTCCTCTCCTAGTTGGGTGTGGGAGATCAGATGTGTGTGTTGTCTCAATTAAATAGAATAGGCTATTGCCTATGCATTCTCAGAGAAGCAAGGGACAGTTACGGACAGATCTAAATGTATTGGGGGAGAGGAGCTGGTCTAACTCAAGGTGTCATTCAAAAAATGCACCCCTCCTCCCAAAAGTTTAAAATAATTTCACATGACCCTCTCCTTGTACTGTAAAATAAATTTAACACCCTCCCTCCTCATAGAATTAACTCAAAATAAATGTTTACGAGCACAAATAACAATAACTGTAGCAAACCTGTGTTTATAAACGTAGATATCGACTTTTCCACAAACTTCTTAGGGATAGCCCCCTTTCCCCCCTGATACTCCCATAAAGCCCAGCTCATTGGCTATCTAGCTAGCTTTGTTTGAACCCGATTGGTGCTTATTTGACAAAGTTACAGTCGATCAAGTGAAGACCGCCCGCGTCATTGTCGTGCCGTGAAGGCGTAGCTCTCTGACCACATTTGGTCTCCTATAGGATATACTACATCCCTAATGATATAGTGAAGTCTGGTTGCGTTCTAGGATCTCTGAGGAATAAATACGAACGTGATTTGACTGGTTGAAACAACGTTTAGGGTTAGATTTTCACAGATTCCTTTCTTTGCAAATTGAACAAGTGGAAATACAAAATCGATCGTGTATGCTATATGGACCTTTTGAGGATATGAAAAAGGATTTTACCTAACAAAACGACAGTTCATGTTATCTCTGGGACCCTTTGTATGACAAATCAGAGCAAGATTTCAGAATGTAAGTACACATTTCACCTTCAGAGGTGAATTTATCAAACCTATTGTGGTGAAAAAAAGTGTTTTGTTGTTGGGAGCTCCCCTCAAACAATAGCATGGCATTTTTCCGCAGTAATAGCTACTGTAAATTGGACAGAGCAGTTATATTAATGAGAATTTAAGCTTTCAGCCGATATAAGACACTTATATGTACCGACATTTGTTGTTTCTCTAAAATATGTGATCGTGACACACGGCGCTGCATGATTTACAACTGTCCCGTTGACGGGACACCTATCCCTAAGTTAAGCATGCCTTTGTGGCACAGTCGATGCCACGCAGGGCTACAGGCCAAAAGTTAATGGTTTGCCGATCACCACAGATGAGCTCACTCTCCCTGCCTGTTTCATTACGCTACAATCAGAGCCAGCTGCAGAAATGATCAACTGGGGGGAAATCAGATGTTCAATATTTTGATGCCATATTTAGAATTATATAAAATATATGCAAAGAATTGACCACCAACAGGTTTCTGTGCCAATGCACCACACAACCAGTAAACAAAGCATAAATAGACTATGTGAATCTTGACAAACAGAAAATACATCCCGCCCTACCTTGTAGTCTAACCCAGTATCGAAGGCTTGGCTTGACAATCTCTGAATATTATTAAACTTTTTGGGGTTTTGTAACAGATGTTTCTTTCCATTCATCAATTGGTCACTGCATAGTTTAGATTGATTGATTGTTTTTATTTCTCAGTAAAAAAAATACATATTTACAGAAATATTTTTTTTAAGGTCACAATAAAGTTGGGGACTTATTTCCATTGTGGTCCTTATGTTTTACATAAATACATATACAATTACATAGAAACAGACATTACAGAGACACAGACACATTACATAGATACAGACACATTACAGAGACACAGACACATTACATAGATACAGACACATTACATAGAAACAGACACATTACAGAGACACAGACACATTACATAGACACAGACACATTACAGAGACACAGACACATTACATAGATACAGACACATTACAGAGACACAGACACATTACATAGATACAGACACATTACATAGATACAGACACATTACAGAGACACAGACACATTACAGAGACACAGACACATTAAAGAGATCGAGACAAAAAAATTGCTCAACCACCAGATGAGTGTGAGGAGGCAGTTTAAGTACAATTCTTACAAGCTTGTTTGGCTGGTAGCTTATTCTTTAGATGTTTGGGGCTACTGGTGATGCAGGCATAACCAAAGTGACACTGGACTAGCGCACTTGCTAGAGTCTTTAGGGCAGTGATTCTCAACTGGAGGATTTTAAGGGGTGGCGGGACTTGTGCAAGTAAAATAAAATAAAACAAACATTATTTTGAAAGGTAACCGCCGCAAGGAGACTTTTATTTTGAAAGGATACCTCTGCACCCCTTATTGTTGTTGACTTTACACGTGCAGTGTGTCCGCAGTTAAATTCTAGTTAAATGTCTAGTTAAATTCGGACTCAGTGTGCGCTGCACTCGCTCATCGACCAATACAATATCGTTCTCTGTTTAGTTTTAAATGTGACAAGTCCAATCAGATAATACAGATCTTCTTCTGACAGCTAGCTTGATTGACAGATAACTATGCAGATTTGTTCTGCAGTTATTGCACATGTGGATAGTTATCTGTCATTTAACTCATGTAGGCTAGCTGTCAGAGTGAAATCATGGACAAGTTTTTAAAACGTGCAGCTCTCTCATCTACTGCTGCTTCCAATGTCAACAACAAGGCAGACAACCCGGTCCCTGTCAAGAATATAAAATACGACCCCGACTTCATCAAATATGGTGCATTCGTAAATTCGCTCTGGCTATCTACTCAGATTTCAGCGCACACTCGTCTGAGTGTGCCAGAGCGCAGAATAGCTGATGAATTTACAAACACACCCATATATAGAAGACAGACAGGGTAAGTAGACTGTAGTGCGTCCTATGCAACGAGCTGTTAGCTATGAAACCCTCCAAAATGAAACGTCATCTGGGCACCAAGCACCCAAGCCACAAAGATAAAACGTCTGACTTTTTAAAACGGAAATGTCAATATCAGGAGTCCTCACACGATTAATTGAACAAGGTATGCATGGTACATGGAAAGGCATTTCGCGCGTCATACCTTGTGGCCCAGCGCATTGCTAAGTGCAAAAAAGCCCACACCAGCAGAGAATCTCATACTCCCTGCTGTGATTGATATGTGCATTGAAATCTTGGGAGAGTCCGCCGCCAACAAACTTAAAACCATCCCCCTATCCAATGACACCACGAGGAGGAGAATCCTGGACATGTCTGAGGACATAACGCGCCAGACATCAGAGAGCATTAGTGCAAATGGCCATTACCCACTGCAGCTTGATGAATCCACGGATGTGGCTAACCATGCCATTCTAATGGTCTATGTCAGACACCAACTCTGCAGACACTGTCTTTAATACAGTGGATATGTTCCTGGGCTCCGTGGGACTGGCCTGGGATGGGTGTGTCGGTGTGACCACTGACGGGGCAGCTGCCATGACGGGAAAGCACTCCGGGGTAGTAAAGCGGATCCCGGAGAGAGCACCGAGAGCGACCTGGAACCCCTGCTTCCTACACAGGGAGGCATTGGCAGCGAAGGACATGGTGCCTGAGCTCCACGCCACTCTCCAGGATGTGATCAAGTGTGTCAACTATATCAAAAAGAGTTCCACGAAAAGCAGATGTTTCAGGCCTCCTACAGGGATATGGGGAGCGAGCACCAGCCAGTGCTTTATCATGCAGAGGTCCGCTGGCTTTCCAGGGGTAAAGTGTTGGGTCACTTTTATGAGCTTCGAGCAGAGATTGCTGCCTTTCTTTCGGAAAACAAGTAATCTCTGCCCCAACATTTCGATTGTCAGGAATGGTTCACGCAAGTTGTCTACCTGGTGGATATTTTTGATCATCTGAATACTTTCAATGTGTCAATGCAAGGGAGGTGGCACAATCGATTTGAACAGAGGGACAAAGTGAATGCCTTCAATATGAAGTGTACCGTTTGGGCAAGTCATGTTTCTAACGGGAGGATTGACATGTTTCCCAATGCTGATTTCGAGATTCAGAATCTGATCAACAAAGCGCACAGCGACACACTGAAAAAAAAATGTTAAACAGCATCTGTCAAGCTGCAGGGAAAGTTTTGCGACTACTTCCCGGAGGTGAACTGGAGACAAGATGACTGGATACCGGACCCCTTTCAAGTGGAGATGGGGAGCGTCACGTTGCCAAGCAACGAAAAGGCTCTGCTGTTGGAGCTGTCGTTTGATCGCGGACTGAGCATGCGCTTCCCGGAAATGACACTGCCAAAGTTCTGGAGCAGCGTAATGGGAGAGTATCTTGCTCTCGTCTGTCATGCAATCAGTATCAAGCTACCGTTCAGAACTAGCTATCTGTGTGAAAGTGGCTTCTCTGCTATATCCGTCAACCACACTTCAAACTTATCAAGCTCAAGAAACATCCCCAGCTTTCCCCACTGATAGGCCACATACACACACACACACACACACACACACACACACACTAAATAAACAGGTTAATTCATTCTGACATTCATATTACATTTTATTGAACTGGTTAAAAATGTACACCATTAAAAACACTTTTCAAGGTTGTGAAATTATTAACATGATTATTGACGATTAAGAATTCCAAATGATTGTTGTTTTTTCTATTTTAAACACTGGTATGTGTTACTGTTCATTAACATTATAGGACTGGTATGTGTTACTGTTCATTAACATTATTGGACTGGTGTGTGTTACTGTTCATTAACATTATTGGACTGGTATGTGTTACTGTTCATTAACATTATAGGACTGGTATGTGTTACTGTTCATTAACATTATTGGACTGGTGTGTGTTACTGTTCATTAACATTATAGGACTGGTATGTGTTACTGTTCATTAACATTATTGGACTGGTGTGTGTTACTGTTCATTAACATTATTGGACTGGTATGTGTTACTGTTCATTAACATTATAGGACTGGTATGTGTTACTGTTCATTAACATTATTGGACTGGTGTGTGTTACTGTTCATTAACATTATTGGACTGGTATGTGTTACTGTTCATTAACATTATTGGACTGGTGTGTGTTACTGTTCATTAACATTATTGGACTGGTGTGTGTTACTGTTCATTAACATTATTGGACTGGTATGTGTTACTGTTCATTAACATTATAGGACTGGTATGTGTTACTGTTCATTAACATTATTGGACTGGTGTGTGTTACTGTTCATTAACATTATTGGACTGGTATGTGTTACTGTTCATTAACATTATTGGACTGGTGTGTGTTACTGTTCATTAACATTATTGGACTGGTGTGTGTTACTGTTCATTAACATTATAGGACTGGTATGTGTTACTGTTCATTAACATTATAGGACTGGTATGTGTTACTGTTCATTAACATTATAGGACTGGTATGAGTTACTGTTCATTAACATTATTGGACTGGTATGTGTTACTGTTCATTAACATTATTGGACTGGTGTGTGTTACTGTTCATTAACATTATTGGACTGGTGTGTGTTACTGTTCATTAACATTATTGGACTGGTGTGTGTTACTGTTCATTAACATTATTGGACTGGTATGTGTTACTGTTCATTAACATTATTGGACTGGTATGTGTTACTGTTCATTAACATTATTGGACTGGTATGTGTTACTGTTCATTAACATTATAGGACTGGTATGTGTTACTGTTCATTAACATTATTGGACTGGTATGTGTTACTGTTCATTAACATTATTGGACTGGTATGTGTTACTGTTCATTAACATTATAGGACTGGTATGTGTTACTGTTCATTAACATTATTGGACTGGTGTGTGTTACTGTTCATTAACATTATAGGACTGGTATGTGTTACTGTTCATTAACATTATTGGACTGGTGTGTGTTACTGTTCATTAACATTATTGGACTGGTATGTGTTACTGTTCATTAACATTATAGGACTGGTATGTGTTACTGTTCATTAACATTATTGGACTGGTGTGTGTTACTGTTCATTAACATTATTGGACTGGTATGTGTTACTGTTCATTAACATTATTGGACTGGTGTGTGTTACTGTTCATTAACATTATTGGACTGGTGTGTGTTACTGTTCATTAACATTATAGGACTGGTATGTGTTACTGTTCATTAACATTATAGGACTGGTATGTGTTACTGTTCATTAACATTATTGGACTGGTGTGTGTTACTGTTCATTAACATTATTGGACTGGTATGTGTTACTGTTCATTAACATTATTGGACTGGTGTGTGTTACTGTTCATTAACATTATTGGACTGGTGTGTGTTACTGTTCATTAACATTATAGGACTGGTATGTGTTACTGTTCATTAACATTATAGGACTGGTATGTGTTACTGTTCATTAACATTATTGAACTGGTATGTGTTACTGTTCATTAACATTATTGGACTGGTATGTGTTACTGTTCATTAACATTATTGGACTGGTGTGTGTTACTGTTCATTAACATTATTGGACTGGTGTGTGTTACTGTTCATTAACATTATTGGACTGGTGTGTGTTACTGTTCATTAACATTATTGGACTGGTATGTGTTACTGTTCATTAACATTATTGGACTGGTATGTGTTACTGTTCATTAACATTATTGGACTGGTGTGTGTTACTGTTCATTAACATTATTGGACTGGTATGTGTTACTGTTCATTAACATTATTGGACTGGTTTTGATGTCATGTTCTCAGTCTGATAATGTATTACACCCCACTCCTGATCTGGTCGTTCAATTAAATGGCTTATTCTCTTGAATTGATATTAAATGTTTTCTCAGTAAATATGGCTGTGTAATGACTTTCTTTAATACCATATTTGAGACAGAGTGAAAGTGAAACCTGCCCAAGAAGGCAGCTGCAATACAACATTATAAAATGTAATCATCAACAGTCCATAATATTGGGTCCTGACTCAATTGTCATTGTTAAAGTTGGGTCCCCGGGGAAAACCAGTTGAAAACCACTGCTTTAGGGTGTATATAGCTAGGTTTCCATTCAATTGGCAACAGATTTTCATTTGAATTATCTAAAATATTAATAAAAACAATATGCCATTTCCGAGTTTACTTTAGGAAAATTTGGCACCGGACAACATGACTGGGAAGATTTTAATTAACCAGACATTTGAGAAATTTAATGGACATCAATATGCATTCAGATCCAACCTGGCATAGCCAGCATCATCAATAAACAAGGGATGACGGCCAAATGAGCCACATTCAATCGGTACAGTTCGTGGACATATTATGACAACATTTTGTGACGTTTTTGTTCATTTTGGAGTTCGGGTAGCGTTTTGTCGGCTGTTTGGGCACACATATTTAAAAAAAAAAGGCCAGCCAAAGTTCGTAAGCAGAAGTCTACGCCCCTTCGTCAGTGATTGGTCAACTGTAGGGGTGACGCGAGTTTCTGCTTCACTGTCAATTCAGCCCAAAACTCAGTGTGGATTCAACATGGAGACCGACATCTTCGAACATCGATTGACCGAGTAGGTACAAAAGTACCTTCAACAGTACAATTCTAGCCATGCATTATATAAAGACCAGCACATAAATGCCATTTCATGGAGGGAGATTGCTGAGACGCTGGGGTCCATACCCAACCACCTTTTTGGGGCTGGTGTTCGCGACAAGTTCGTCAAGGAAAATAAAATAAACAAGGCCTGTCTTGTTTTGCACGCTTTGTACAAAATAATAAAATGCCGTACTACAGGATATTTTTTTACGTAGCTCTTTATTAGCTAGCTATAACTGGCATGTCCACGTGTCTCATACCATGATCAACTGACCATGATCTAACCATCTGGGTGGTCTTAACCAATCATAGCACAGTATGATACGGCGGTAAACTGCCTCCAATTACAATTCAGTATTTTTACACATATGAATATTACAAGGCCGGGCCGCAGTGGAGATGCCAGTGGAAAGGCTACTCCAGATGTCACGTCCTGACCAGTAAAAGGGGTTATTTGTTATTGTAGTTTGGTCAGGACGTGGCAGGGGTGTGTTTGTTTAGTGTGTTTCGGGGTTTTTGGTTTATGTTCTATGTATTCTATTTCTATGTGGGTTTTCTAGTTTGTCTATTTCTATGTTAGTTTTGGGAACGACCTCCAATTAGAAGCAGCTGGTTGTCGTTGCTTCTAATTGGAGGCCATATTTAAGTGGGTTTATTTTCTCTTGTGTTTGTGGGTGGTTGTTCCATGTATAGTCTTAGTACCTTACAGGACTGTGGTTTGTTGTGGTTTTGTTCAGTTCTTTAATAAAGCAAGAAGATGATTCACATCCCTGCTGCAGTTTGGTCCGATCATTACGACGCTTATGACACCAGAAATGTTGCTGCTGGCTTGTTCAGCACGTGAAGCATGGGAAGAAAGCAACATGCCGTCTTCACCAAAGGATGGGATATGTTGTATTTTCTATTGTAGTCAACGAAAAGAGTAGCCATGTTTTTCTTACAATAGCTAGCGCTATTTACTTGGCTGGCTAGCGGCTAGTCTAGCAGCATACTCGTGTAGGGTAAGCAAACCAAGTAACTAAACTAAAGATCTTTACAACTTTTGATCAAACAAAATGTTGTCATGGAAAAAAGTCAGAAGCTTCCCACATTGATAACACCAAAGTCAAAGTTTGGTAGGTCTGGCTAGTCAAAATGTTGCAAATGTTTGAGCAGAGTTGAGTAGCTAGGCCAGGTACACAGCTCTGCTCGAAGTTTGGAACATTAAATAGTCTATTGTGTTCTTGATTAATGACATTTGATGTTCATTACTGTTTTGGATATGTGTAATAAATAGCTCTCTACTTTTTTATTTTGAAGGCATAAACACCAGTGAATGGATCTGGAAAACGTCATGCACCGAGCCACCAGCTTGTCCCAGAGGTAAATAAATACAAATCATTTCAGACTTTATTCTAATCCCCTTTCCTCTCTTCTGGTGTCTTTTTCCTCCTCACCTCACCATGTACACTGCCCCTCACACTCCTAATTTCCTCTCCACAGTGTCCTGGCACTAATAGCTGATTTCATGGACGAACTCTTGCCAAAACTCCGGAAAGAATTTAATCACCATCTGCATGAGTTTGTGCACTCAGCCCACAGTGAAATTAACAACTTGTTCTTTTGTTCAGACATCTCAGGAGTCAGACACTTTCATTTTATTCCATAGACACTTGGTATTTAAGTATTATTTGTTATTTACATGTCTGTTCATGAGACAGTTTTGCTATTGTTCAGAAATATTTATATTGCTCATAAATATTTGTCTACACTCAACACTTTATATTTGACCCTTTTGTTGTTTACATGTCTGTTCATAGCAGACACTGTTGTACAGTCGTGGCCAAAAGTTTTGAGAATGACACAAATATTAATTTCCACAAAGTTTGCTGCTTCAGTGTCTTTAGACATTTTTGTCAGATGTTACTATGGAATACTGAAGTATAATTACAAGCATTTTATAAGTGCCAGGATTTTATTGACAATTGCATGAAGTTGATGCAAAGAGTCAATATTTGCAATGTTGACCCTTCTTTTTCAAGATTTCTGCAATCTGCCCTGGCATGCTGTCAATTAACTTCTGGGTCACATCCTGACTGATGGCAGCCCATTCTTGCATAATCAATGCTTGGAGTTTGTTAGAATTTGTGGGTTTTTGTTTGTCCACCCGCCTCTTGAGGATTGACCACAAGTTCTCAATGGGATTAAGGTCTGGGAAGTTTCCTGGCCATGGACCCAAAATATCAATGTTTTGTTCCCCGAGCCACTTAGTTATCACTTTTGCCTTATGTCAAGGTGCTCCATCATGCTGGAAAAGGCATTGTTCATCACCAAACTGTTCCTGGATGGTTGGGAGAAGTTGCTCTCGGAGGATGTGTTGGTGCCATTCTTTGTTCTTAGGCAAAATTGTGAGTGATCCCACTCCCTTGGCTGAGAAGCAACCCCACACACGAATGGTCTCAGGATGCTTTACTGTTGGCATGACACAGGACTGATGGTAGCGCTCACCTTGTCTTCTCCGGACAAGTCTTTTTCCGGATGTCCCAACAATCGGAAAGGGGATTCATCAGAGAAAAGGACTTTACCCCAGTCCTCAGCAGTCCAATCCCTGTACCTTTTGCAGAATATCAGTCTGTCCCTGATGTTTTTCCTGGAGAGAAGTGGCTTCTTTGCTGCCCTTCTTGACACCAGGCCATCCTCCAAAAGTCTTCGCCTCACTGTGCGTGCAGATGCACTCACACCTGCCTGCTGTCATTCCTGAGCAAGCTCTGTACTGGTGGTGCCCCGATCCCGCAGCTGAATCAACTTTAGGACATGGTCCTGGCGCTTGCTGGACTTTCTTGGGCGCCCTGAAGCCTTCTTCACAACAATTGAACCGCTCTCCTTGAAGTTCTTGATGTTCCGATAAATGGTTGATTTAGGTGCAATCTTACTGGCAGCAACATCCTTGCCTGTGAAGCCCTTTTTGTGCAAAGCAATGATGACGGCAAGTGTTTCCTTGCAGGTAACCATGGTTGACAGAGGAAGAACAATGATTCCAAGCACTACCCTCCTTTTGAAGCTTGCAGTCTGTTATTCGAACTCAATCAGCATGACAGAGTGATCTCCAGCCTTGTCCTCGTCAACACTCACACCTGTGTTAACGAGAGAATCACTGACATGATGTCAGCTGGTCCTTTTGTGGCAGGGCTGAAATGCAGTGGAAATGTTTTTGGGGGATTCAGTTCATTTGCATGGCAAAGAGGGACTTTGCAATTAATTGCAATTCATCTGATCACTCTTCATAACATTCTGGAGTATATGCAAATTGCCATCATACAAACTGAGGCAGCAGACTGTGAAAATTTATATTTGTGTCATTCTCAAAGCTTTTGGCCACAACTGTACTATTGTTCACTACTGTGAGGGGAACGGAGAATGGCACCTCCGTACCTTCAGGCTCTGATCAGTCCCTACACCCAAACAAGGGCACTGCGTTCATCCACCTCTGGCCTGCTAGCCCCCCTACCTCTGCGGAAGCACAGTTCCCGCTCAGCCCAGTCAAAACTGTTCGCTACTCTGGCACCCCAATGGTGGAACAAGCTCCCTCACGACGCCAGGACAGCAGAGTCAATCACCACCTTCCGTAGACACCTGAAACCCCACCTCTTTAAGGACTACCTGGGATATGATACAGTAATCCTTCTAACCCCCCCCCAATTTAAAAAAAAAATAGAGATGTACTATTGTAAAGTGGTTGTTCCACTGGATATCATAAGGTGAATGCACCAATTTGTAAGTCGCTCTGCATAAGAGCGTCTCCTAAATGATGTAAAAATTTTCAGAAATATTTATATTCAGAAAGATGTGTAACTACTCTGACAGTTACATTTAATTCCATAAACAATTGTTTACATGTCTGTTCTCAGCAGACACTTTTGAAGGTTTATTTGTGTGCTGAAAAAGCTCTGTTGACATTTCTTCGTTTTCAATATAAGGTGTTTCAATGCATTCTATTTGAACACGTGTTGACAACGTAATCAAGAGCAGTGTGCCACAGTCTTTACAGACTTTCTTCTACTTGTGGTGTAGTTCAATCTAAATTACTGCACACTGAGATGTCCCAGAATCAGGTTCCATTTTATGAACAAGATTAAAACTACTGGTTCACAATGCACACAAAGAACTGAGTCTGTGTGTCTATCAAGAATCCTCATCCTTGCAGCCATGATGCCGAATGCATTCTCTGACTCTCAGACAACGAGAGTGGTGGTAGTTCCAGGTACGCCTAGGTTTATTGAGATGGACACCTGTGAATGAAAGATAACTAAAGAATGTCAGATATACAGTACCAGTCAAAGGTTTGGACACACCTACTCATTCAAGGGTGTTTCTTTATTTGAACTATGTTCTACATTATAGAATAATAGTAAAGACATCAAAACCAAGATATAACATATGGAATCATGTAGCAACCAAAAAAGTGTGTGGAGTGCTCCATCACTCTACAATGTAAAAAATAGTGAAAATAAAGAAAACCCCTTGAATGACTAGGTGTGTCCAAACTACAGTTGCTAAAGCTTAATAGCCACACCATACCAAACCTTCAAACGTTTAAACTTTATTAGGGTCAGTGGCGAATTTAGCATGAAAATGTTGGTGGGGCAAACTCCCCCAAATTCTTTTTTAGATGCATGATGCCAGCAAAGCCACTACACAACACTGCACAACAGTAAACAATACATTCATTGCACTAAAAACGGTGACAAACTGTGCGCTCAAACTGTTAGGGCCTACATAAAGCTGTCCCAACAGTAGAGTCCCAACACCTTACCACTGCTACACGTGGCTATCAGCGGACCCTTGTCTGGCAGTGAAACAGTTAATTCAGCCTCATTTACTGCCTTTTAAAACAGCTGATATGGCTGACTTTTAAACAAATGTGGTTTCTACTGACAATTGAGATGTAGAAACTATGGCATAAGGGGACGACAAGCAGATAAGAGACAATCCGTAATTTCGACATTAATGAGTGATCTAGGACAGATGTAGTCAATATAATTATTTGTTCAGCACTTTTTAAATGTACACCGGCAGAATTCCGAACATTGGCCATTCTTACAGTATTCTCCCTGAACACCAAGTCAGCACCATAGGATAAATAAAGGGGGCATATAAGCAGACAATGAACGCTCTTACAATATTCAATGATTACATTTCTCTAAAACAGGCTATATGCTACATGTGCACCACCAAGTCAGAACAGTAGGCTAAGTCATGATGGGAAAAGGGACCAAATTATTAGGGTGAGGCACATGGGCTACTAACAGCTTACTACACAACATACACTTAGTATTCATTTCTTATCTACAGAATACATATCTCCCTGGCATATTACATCATTTATGCAGCAACATACAATACACCTTGCTGTGCTCACTTGAACAGGAACGTGGCATGGCGGTCCTTCATGGGAAAATTTTGTCAACAAACTTTGACATCAAAATCTGACATTCTGTGAATTTATGGTGCTTTCAGGACAACCTTCCCAAGTTCTCTCACGTCACCCCGCTCCTCCGCTCTCTCCACTGGCTTCCAGTTGAAGCTCGCATCCGCTACAAGACCATGGTGCTTGCCTACGGAGCTGTGAGGGGAACGGCACCTCCGTACCTTCAGGCTCTGATCAGGCCCTACACCCAAACAAGGGCACTGCGTTCATCCACCTCTGGCCTGCTCGCCTCCCTACCTCTGAGGAAGCACAGTTCCCGCTCAGCCCAGTCAAAACTGTTCGCTGCTCTGGCACCCCAATGGTGGAACAAGCTCCCTCACGATGCCAGGACAGCGGAGTCAATCACCACCTTCCGGAGACACCTGAAACCCCACCTCTGTAAGGAATACCTGGGATAGGATAAAGTAATCCTTCTAACCCCCCCCCCTTTAAAATCTTTAGATACACTATTGTAAAGTGGTTGTTCTACTGGATATTATAGGTGAATGCACCAATTTGTAAGTCGCTCTGGATAAGAGAGTCTGCTAAATGACTTAAATGTAAATGTAAATGTAACTGGGAACTCTGAAAAAACAAGGTCAAATCATGACGTCAGTGATCATGTCGGAGCTCTAGAAAGAGGCCAGAGTTCCCGACTTCCGAGTTGGATGACCATTCAAAACATATTTTCCCAGTCTAAGCTTTTTTTTAACTCACTGATGTCTGAGATTTCCCACTTCCGAGTTTCCAGTTGTTTTGAACGTGGCAGAAGTCATGCTGGAGTGACAGCATGGCCAATGTTTAATGTTTATCCTTTTAAGCTTGGAAAAGAGACCCTTAAACCCAGACTTGGATCACACACCCACTCCACTGAATAGCAGGCTAGTGATTGCTTTGCAATAATTGCAGTTAGCCACTGATTCCAACTTGTCGTGTAATGTTTATGTCCAACGGCCGATGAGCACCGATACGTTTTATCATTAATTTCTCTTCATATGACAAATATTTCCCAGTAGATTGTCGACTTGATGCATGATGACAACTGCTAGCTTGCTAGCTAAGATTTTGAAAGTATGATGTTGACAGTCCAGTCAAAGCTATGGTAGTAAGACGTGATTTGACATCATTTTATCTGTGGCCAATGACATTGAGCATTCTTGGATGTGCACTTCAAATCAAATTTTATTGGTTACACACACACGGTTAGCAGATGTTAATGCGAGTGTAGCGAAATGCTTGTGCTTCTAGTTCCGACCATGCTGTAATATCTAACAAGTAATCTAACAATTTCACAACAACAAAGGAATGAATAAGAATATGTACATATAAATATATGGATGAGCGATGGCCGAACGCATAGGCAAGATGCAGTAGATGGTATAGAGTACAGTATATACATATGAGATGAGTAATGTAGGGTATCTAAACATTATATAAAGTGGCATTGTTTAAAAGTTTGTGAGTGTTTTTGGTGACAAGCCAAATTTCTTCAGCCTCCTGAGGTTGAAGAGGCGCTGTTGCGCCTTCTTCACCACGCTGTCTGTGTGGGTGGACCATTTTAGTTTGTCTGTGATATGTACGCCGAGGAACTTAACTTTCCACCTTCTCCACTACTGCCCCGTCGATGTGGATAGGGAGGTGATCCCTCTGCTGTTTCCTGAAGTCCACAATCATCTCCTTATTTTCCTACACCACACTCCGAGGGCCCTCACATCAGGCCTACTACTGTTGTGTCATCTGCAAACTTGATGATTGAGTTGGAGGTGTGCATGGCCACACAGTCATGGGTGAACAGGGAGTACAGGAGAGGGCTGAGAACGCACCCTTGTGGGGCCCCAGTATTGAGGATCAGCGGGGTGGAGATGTTGTTTCCTACCCTCACCACCTGGGCGCAGCCCGTCAGAAAGTCCAGGACCCAGCTACACAGGGCGGGGTCGAGACCCAGGGTCTCGAGCTTAATGACGAGTATGGAGGGTACTATGGTGTTAAATGCTGAGCTGTAGTCGATGAACAGCATTCTTACATAGGTATTCCTAGGGCAGTGTGATTGCAATTGCATCGTCTGTGGACCTATTGGGTCGGTAAGCAAATTGGAGTGGGTCTACTGTGTCAGGTAGGGTGGAGGTGATAGAATCCTTGACTAGTCTCTCAAAGCACTCCATGATGACGGAAGTGAGTGCTACAGGCGATAGTCGTTTAGCTCAGTTACCTTAGCTTTCTTGGGAACGGCAACAATGGTGGCCCTCTTGAAGCATGTGGGAACAGCAGACTGGGATAGGGATTGATTGAATATGTCCGTAAACACACCAGCCAGCTGGTCTGTGCATGTTCTGAGGACACGGCTAGGGATGCCATCTGGGCCGGCAGCCTTGCGAGGGTTAACACGTTTAAATGATTTACTCAAGTTGGCTGCGGTGAAGGAGAGGCCACAGGTTTTGGTAGCGGGCCGTGTTGGTGGCACTATATTGTCCTCAAAGCGAGCAAAGAAGTTGTTTAGTTTGTCTGGGAGCAAGACATCGTGCTCCGCGACGGGGCTGGTTTTCTCTTTATAGTCCGTGATTGACTGTAGATCCTGCCACATACCTCTCGTGTCTGAGCCGTTGAATTGCAACTCTACTTTGTCTCTATACTGACGCTTAGCTTGTTTGATTACCTTGCGGAGGAAATAGCTACACTGTTTGAATTCGGTCATGTTTCCGGTCGCCTTGCCCTGATTAAAATCAGTGGCTTCTAATGTAACTCTATGGCAGTACCCACGGGGCTTGAACTTTTTTGCTCTCCCCGTTGATTTCTTTTGATTTTTCCATGATGCCAAGCAAAGAGGCACTGAGTTTGAAGGTAGGCTTGTAATACATCTACAGGTACACCTTGTAATACATCCACAGGTACACCTCCAATTGACTCAAATGATGTCAATTAGCCTATCAGAAGCTTCTAAAGCCATGACATCATTTTCAGGAATTTTCCAAGCTGTTTAAAGGCACAGTCAACTTAGTGCATGTAAACTTCTGTGATACAGTGAATTATAAGTGAAATAATCTGTAAACAATTGTTGGAAAAATGACTTGTGTCATGCACAAAGCAGATGCCAAAACTATAGTTTGTTAACAAGAAATTTGTGGAGTGTTTGAAAAATGAGTTTTAAGACTCCAACCTAAGTGTATGTAAACGTCTGACTTCAACTGTACATAACATTCTATTGGTTGCAAGAATTTTGTATAAAAATTTAAACTGAAAAATTTGAAGTTTTGAATCCGGTGTTTTGAGTGTAAATTCACACATAAACCATGTGCCATGGAATCGGTACATCGGAAATCTCTTCCCAACTATTTTGCAATTTATATGGCACAGCTGTCCATTTTTTTGGTCCTTCAATGAAATTGGTATATATTTTTATTCATCACTATTTTCTTTAACCAGTTTTGGTCTTTAATGCAGGGCCGACAGACAAGTTCCTTACTTTTTCCCCATTCTACTTGCCTCTTCCATTTTTGTGGATATGCTGCAATTAGTTGGTTGTAATTTTGGGTAGAGCAGACATTTCCATGTCTGTGTTAGCTGCATGTGTGACATAACTCCACCAATCCCACTTATGATATAATTTACAAAAATGATACATTTTTTATTTTTTTATATCAATTAGTATATTTGAGTTTAACCACAACATTTGTTGTATTATTTGTTCTGTCTTTTCAGGTGGATTAAACTGAAATTGCAACCAACGTTCTAAGGCTTGTTTAAAAAATAATGATATTTTGGAGATGATTTCATTTTCAAATAACCAAAAGTGAGCAGTTGTATTCTGAATAAAAGGAGAAAGATCATTCTTGAACATGGGGTGAGACATTAATTTACCAGAGAACTATTTGGGGTTTAAGTATAACTTTTGTATGACTGATGCCTTTAGTGAGAGGTCTAATGCTTTAATATTTAATAATTTCTGCCCTCCGAATTCATATTCGTTATATAAATAGGCACTTTTAATTTTGTCTCTGATTTAATTTAAAAAGCAGGTCACTAGGTGTAGGCAAACCCATAAGCAAATAGGTAAACTGTGATATGACTAAAGAGTTAATCAGGGTGATTTTTCAACAAATAGACAGGTATTTTCCTTTCCATGGTAGCAAGATCTTATCTATTTTTGCTAACTTTCTATAAAAATGTATTGGAGTGAGATCATTTATTTCGGGATTTGTATACCGAGTATGTCCACATCCCCGTCAGACCATTTTATTGGTAAACTACACGTTAACATAAAAGTATCATTTTTTTTGTGATCCAATATGTAATACAGTACACTTATTATAATTTGGTTTTAATCCAGAGAGGTTAGCAAAAGTATCTAGATACTCTATGAGGCTGTGGAGGGATTCTAATTGTGGTTTTAAAAGAAAACATGAATCATCAGTGACACCTTTGTTTTTAAACCACGGATTTCTAATCCCTTAATATTTTTGTTGTATCTAATTTTAACAGTTAACATTTCGATGGCAATAATAAATAGATATGCTGATAGTGGACAACCTTGTTTTCCAGTTTAAAACATCTGAGATGTAGCCATTATTTACTATTTTACACCTAGGGTTACTATACATAACTAATCCATTTTATAAGAGATTCTTCAAAATTCAAATATTCTAGGCATTTATATATAAATTCCAGTCGTACTTTATCAAAAGCCTTTTCAAAATCAGCTATGAAAACCAGGCCTGGTTTCCCCGATATTTCATAGTGTTCTATTGTTTCCAGCACTTGTCTTCTATTATCTCCAATGTATTGTCCATGTAAAAAAAACCTGTCTGATTAGGACAAATAATATCTGACAATACCTTTTTAAATCTATGTGCCAAGCATTTAGCTAGAATTTTTGCATCACAACACTGAGGCCTCCAATTTTTTTAATAATATATTTTTTTAGCTAAAGCCCCACCTGCCCTGAATGACGGGTCGCCACTGATTAGGGTAATATCAAAATTAAGTCAAACCATTGTTTTATAGGGAAAATATGAGCAGAAGACCAAATATAAAACACATTACCCTCCCCTGTGCCCAATAAAAAAAATTACAAACACCACCCCAAAGCAAAAGAAATACTAACAACTCTCCTCTATTTTGGACCACTCCCCCCAGTCAATTTCAATCTGTCCCTTATCTTTCCAACTTCCCAAATATGATTAGACCATAGTTTACTACATTGCCTAGAAATAAATATTGGTCAGATATGTGTCTCTGTCTAAAAGTCGTCCCTCTCCTAAAAGGTAGGCTACATGCAAAACGTAACTCAAGAGAAAGTTAATGTGTCTGATCTCTCTCCAACTCTGCTCTCTACAAACTATGTTTAGCCTATTGGCTGATGTAGCCTAGTAATACTGATTGCCTAATATAATAGGCCACGTGAGGATCTCTGGTAATTTAACCTCTTTCTTGTGCTATTTTAGCATATTTTGATATTGCCTACAGGGTGCAAAATAGCTGCGACCAAGGCTGACAAGCAAGCTACGTCACACACGCCTAGAATAACATTGCGGTACTGCGGTTGGGTTCGGGCCAGATCTTGCTGAGTGGGTGGGAATTGGACAGAAGCCAGTGGGAACGGGTGGGTGCGGTATGAAAAGCTGCGTGTGCGGGCGGGAGCAGGATGACCAAATCAGTCCCGCTGAGACCTTTACACCAGTGACGGAACTAGAGTTTTATACATGGGGGGGCCAAGGCTACTTCAGGGGGTCCATAGACCGTGACAGAAAACCCTAACCTGGGATCTAAGGAGCATGAATGAATCCTATGATTGCTGATAAGAGGTAGAAGTGATAATTCACTTAACCCAGAGTTCTTCAATGGTCCAAAGGGTTACTTCTCTAGAATTCTTTAGCATAATATGAATAGACTCACTCGCACAGTACTCACATACTGGAGAGACTTGGGTCACTGTTTTCATTAATATAAACTCAGCAAAAAAAGAAACGTCCCTTTTTCAGGACCCTGTCTTTCAAAGATAATTAATAAAAATCCAAATAACTTCACAGATCTTCATTGTAAAGGGTTTAAACACTGTTTCCCATGCTTGTTCAATGAAACATAAACAATTAATGAACATGCACCTGTGGAACGTTCGTTAAGACACTAACAGCTTACAGAGGGTTGGCAATTAAGGTCACAGTTATGAAAACTTAGGACACTAAAGAGGGCTTTCTACTGACTCTGAAAAACACCAAAAGAAAGATGCCCAGGGTCCCTGCTCATCTGCGTGAACGTGACTTAGGATTACTGCATGGAGGAATGAGGACTGCAGATGTGGCCAGGGCAATAAATTGCAATGTCCATACTGTGAGACGCAGGGGCGAAAATCTGATATCAACTTTGGAGGGGACAATTACATGACATTTTCTCAAGAGCAATTCCTGAGGGGGACACCAAAAGTAGTGCTGTAACACATAGCCTACATTGTAATATGGTAAATGTATATTGAGGAACCAAAGAAATAAGGTGTTTGCCGTACTCCTAACTACCGGTACCCAAAACTACACAACTAATCACAACAGCAATACCATTGCCTTTAACAAATCTTCAGTCACCAGTTTAAGTTGAGAGTGGGGGTATCCATGGCATTTTCCAATTATGTTCCTATTTTACAAGTAAAAAAAATGGAGAACCTTTCATAATGTTGCCAAACAAAGATTCAACAAACTTATCTGAGACTCCCTGTCTCTGCCAGTCTGTCCCTGCATATCTGTCGCCAACTCTGCTGTTGTCGTGGAAAATTGTCTTAAAAGTAACACTCTTACAAGAACTTGTAAATTCAATATAGACTTTAATACAAAGTATCAAAGCCGAGCTGGTCCGCGGAACAACTGACTTTCTCAGGCCCCAGCTCTGCTTTTCTGCACATACAATACATAGGTCCATCCTTTATGTAAATGAAGAAAAACCCTTTGTGCTTTCTGCCACCATTATCTTTCAATCCTATGGATAACGCCCACATCTGAGGATAACGTCCATATCTGCTCTTATTTCTAACATAATGGTGGCCAAACTCTCCTCACGTGGATATAAAAATAATGCATGCATCGCATGCTTACTCTTGGTTGTTTGTCCCGTTTTCCTTTCACGTGTGTTTCTTTCTAAGTGCACCAGGGCCATATGTACTTAACTTGTTATCTTCTCTCATGTACTTCTCTAAGTGTACCCAGGCCGTGTGTACTTAACATAGGTTCATTCACCTGACTGCACTTTGTCATGGCTCTGTAGTTAGGCTGCCTGGCCCTTACGTGGTCCCCAACGTCCTTGTTATCTTTACTTGGTTAGATATTAATCTCCTCTTCCCCTAGTTAATGTATATATGTCTTTCCTTCCTTCAGCACGTCTTCCTTTCTCCCACACTGTCTGTGTGCCATCTGTTGCCTGCTCTACCTAATGACATCATTGTGAAACATTTCAATTAGAATTTCATTTCTTTCTTATGAACATTTTATCAACTAGTCTTTGAGATATTAGGCTACTAGGGTTCTTACTTTGCGTTTTGGTGTACTGAAAAATACTCTGATGTCCGTCTTTTATTTTTCTGCCATTTTTCTACCTGGCTGGCTACACACACACACAGTGTGTAGGTTATTTACAGTAGGAGATGGGCTTCTATCATCTTATCTTTTATCATTCTATTTGGGCTTCGATCTAAAAGGTAGCTAGCAAATGTGAAACGGATTAAAATGACAAGAGTTGACAGCTGTATGAGTTCACCATTTACACAACATATGCTGCAACCTTTTGTAATTTTAATAGTTTGTTTCATATTGGCTGGCTTCCAACAATAGCTGAATTTGCAAAGCTGGCAAGCACCAATTCCGTTTCAGTGGTGTTTTCTATAATCTTTGCTACCCGGGTTAAATAAAGGTGAAATAAAATAAATAAATAAAAGTTCCCTTGCAACAATTTAGCTTTTGTAACGAGACCATTAAATATATTTAAGACAATGGTAGAAGAGAGTGTAGTTCTGTTCAGTTTGGACTTCAGTTTATCGCTAACCTTATCACAGGGACTTTGAAGCACTAATTTACATCATCTGCATGCTGATCTTGGAATAAATTGACGATAGCAAAGATTCCATCTTTGACGAGGCCACATAAATGGAATAGGTACTAGCTAGCTTAATAGTTCATATTTGCGCGCTAGCTCTGCATATTCAGCTAGTGTGTGTGCACGATTGACTGCATTAACCTCACGTCAGTTACGTTCATTGAGTGCCTTTCAGACAATAGATACGACCCCTCTGTTACCTTGCCAACTAAGGAACTGGCAGTGGATCAAACCATTGTGAGGCAAAGGGTGGGGGGTCGCAATCTTTTGAAACTTAAAAACGCGCTATTAAGTGTCTATAATCAGCACAATTGCTTTCATTGCGTATTATTAATATTATTTAAATTACATAGTTATGTTTCAGTGATATATTGGGGGGGACAAATCATATTTTTCCCAGGATGGGGGGGTCGTGTACCCCCTGTCCCCCCCGGGATTTCCGCCCCTGGTGAGACGCCTAAGACAGCGCTACAGAGAGACAGGACGGACAGCTGATCGTCCTCGCAGTGGCAGACCATGTGTAACAACACCTGCACAGGACTGTCCGCAATAGGCTGAGAGAGGCTGGACTGAGGGCTTGTAGGCCTGTTGTAAGGCAGGTCCTCACCAGATATCACCGGCAACAATGTCGGGCACAAACCCACCGTCAATGGACCAGACAGGACTGGCAAAAATTGCTCTTCACTGACGAGTCGCAGTTTTGTCTCACCAGGGGTGATGGTCGGATTCGTGTTTATCGTCAAAGGAATGAGCGTTACACCGAGGCCTGTACTCTGGAGCGGGATCGATTTGGAGGTGGGGTGTTGTGTCACAGCATCATCGGAATGAACTTGTTGTCATCGCAGGCAATCTCAACGCAGTGCGTTACAGGGAAGACATCCTCCTCCCTCATATGGTACCCTTCCTGCAGGCTCATCCTGACATGACCCTCCAGCATGACAATGCCACCAGCCATACTGCTCGTTCTGTGCGTGATTTCCTGCAAGACAGGAATGTCAGTGTTCTGCCATGGCCAGCGAAGAGCCCGGATCTCAATCCCATTGAGCACGTCTGGGACCTGCTGGATCGGAGGGTGAGTGCTAGGGCCATTTCCCCCAGAGATTACCGGGAACTTGCAGGTGCCTTGGTGGAAGAGTGGGGTAACATCTCACAGCAAGAACTGGCAAATCTGGTGTAGTCCATGAGGAGGAGATGCATTGCAGTACTTAATGCAGCTGGTGACCAGATACTGACTGTTGCTTTTGAATTTGACACCCCCCCCCCCTTTGTTCAGGGGCACATTATTCAATTTTTGTTAGTCACATGCCTGTGGAACTTGTTCAGTTTATGTCTCAGTTGTTGACTCTTGTTATGTTCATACAAATATGTACACATGTTAAGTTTGCTGAAAATAAACGCAGTTGACAGTGAGAGGACTTTTCTTTTTTTGCTGAGTTTATTATCTGGGTCTATAAGTGTTGAACATCCAAAATATTTTCAGAAAATAAAGCTCAAGCACCAAGGAGATAAGATAAATTGCATAGTTTATTTACAAAAAAGTACATTTACAAAAAAACACACTGCAATTTGACATACCAGGTATCAAGCAGAAATGGACTTGAAAAATAAAAATAATTTTGGTGTTTGACTTTCCTAATACAATGGTGCAGTCAGAAATGTATAGGTCAGTATGTGTAGCGGCATATTATCAATAGGAATATTCAGTGAACTCCTCCAATGCTTCCTGGTGTTCTGTCCTAAAAGCAGGACACAAAAAGCAAGTGTATTAAATACTCTCTTGCTAAAGGATTGAGGAAGAGAGAGAGTGTGGTGTGTGATAATGTAATAGGTTTGCACAGTGTGTCCAAGGTGAGCTGTGTGACGGAGGGCAGGTTGTTCAGTGTGTGCAGAGTGTCATGGGTGAGCTGTGGCATGGTGCAGCAGCGGGTGTACATACAGCAAACACCTCCAGGGAGTGCTGTCCTGCCGAGTCCCGTCAGCACACCCACCCAACAGCCATGCACCACCAGGGACAGCTCCAACTTCATCTTGCTGCCTGACAGACAAGGGAAACAGGGTGATGAAAGAGGATGAAAGAGAATGGGCTTGTTCAACATTGCAGCTGACATTGCACATGTCTGGTGGCTGACTGATCTACAAATCACATTGCATCATAAACAACTAACTAGTACATCAGTCAGACCCACAATGCATCACGGATTTGATGCTGTCAAACATGGTCAGTGTAAATAATTTTAGAATATTTGTGGTGCAAGCAAAAATGTTACAGAAGACCATGTAATAGCATAAACTAGAAACGGATATATACCAGTAAACAAATAGGTGTTCCGTTCATGTTTGTCCGTATGTTATATGGGCAAACAACTGGCTAGCTTGAGGATGTTATCAATTGCTAGCACTAGTTCAATTCATTGGCAGTTTTATAGAATCCGGCAGACTAACAAAGGTTTCTATTTGTCTGATTTTATTTATTTATTTATTTCACCTTTATTTAACCAGGTAGGCAAGTTGAGAACAAGTTCTCATTTACAATTGCGACCTGGCCAAGATAAAGCAAAGCAGTTCGACAACATACAACAACACAGAGTTACACATGGAGTAAAACAAATATACAGTTAATAATACAGTAGAAAAATAAGTCTATGTACAATGTGAGCAAATGAGGTGAGATAAGGGAGGTAAAGGCAAAAAAAAAAGTCCATGGTGGCGAAGTAAATACAATACAGCAAGTAAAACACTGGAATGGTAGATTTGTAGTAGAAGAAAGTGCAAAGTAGAAATAGAGATAATGGGGTGCAAAGGAGCAAAATAAAATAAATAAATACAGTAGGGGAAGAGGTAGTTGTTTGGGCTAAATTATAGATGGGCTATGTACAGGTGCAGTGATCTGTGAGCTGCTCTGACAGCTGGTGCTTAAAGCTAGTGAGGGAGATAAGTGTTTCCAGTTTCAGAGATTTTTGTAGTTCGTTCCAGTCATTGGCAGCAGAGAACTGGAAAGAGAGACCGCTAAAGGAGGAATTGGCTTTTGGGGTGACCAGAGAGATATACCTGCTGGAGCGCGTGCTACAGGTGGGTGCTGCTATGGGGACCAATGAGCGGAGATAAGGGGGGACTTTACCTAGCGGGGTCTTGTAGATGACCTGGAGCCAGTGGGTTTGGCGACGATTATGAAGCGAAGGCCAGCCAACGAGAGCGTACAGGTCGCAGTGGTGGGTAGTATATGGGGCTTTGGTGACAAAACGGATGGCACTGTAATAGACTGCATCCAGTTTGTTGAGTAGAGTGTTGAAGGCTATTTTGTAAATGACATCGCCAAAGTCGAGGATCGGTAGGATGGTCAGTTTTACGAGGGTATGTTTGGCAGCATGAGTGAAGGATGCTTTGTTGCGAAATAGGAAGCCAATTCTTGATTTAACTTTGGATTGGAGATGTTTGATGTGAGTCTGGAAGGAGAGTTTACAGTCTAACCAGACACCTAGGTATTCTAAGTTAGAACCGTCCAGAGTAGTGATACAGGACAGGCGGGCAGGTGCAGGCAGCGATCGGTTGCAGAGCATGCATTTAGTTTTACTTGTATTTAGGAGCAGTTGGAGGCCACGGAAGGAGAGTTGTATGGCATTGAAGCTCGTCTGGAGGGTTGTTAACACAGTGTCCAAAGAAGGGCCAGAAGTATACAGAATGGTGTCGTCTGCGTAGAGGTGGATCAGAAACTCACCAGCAGCAAGAGCAACATCATTGATGTATACAGAGAAAAGAGTTCTCTGTATACATCAAAGAGGCCCAAGAATTGAACCCTGTGGCACCCCCATAGAGACTGCCAGAGGTCCGGACAACAGGCCCTCCGATTTGACACATTGAACTCTATCAGAGAAGTAGTTGGTGAACCAGGCGATGCAATCATTAGAGAAACCAAGGCTATTGAGCCTGCCGATGAGGATGTGGTGATTGACAGAGTCGAAAGCTTTGGCCAGGTCAATGAAAACGGCAGCACAGTATTGTTTCTTATCGATGGCGGTTATGATATCGTTTAGGACCTTGAGCATGGCTGAGGTGCACCCATGACCAGCTCTGAAACCAGATTGCATAGCGGAGAAGGTGCGGTGGGATTCGAAATGGTCGGTAATCTGTTTGTTGACTTGGCTTTCGAAGACCTTAGAAAGGCAGGGTAGGATGGATATAGGTCTATAGCAATTTGGGTCAAGAGTGTCCCCTCCTTTGAAGAGGGGGATGACAGCAGCTGCTTTCCAATCTATGGGAATCTCAGACGACACGAAAGAGAGGTTGAACAGGCTAGTAATAGGGGTTGCAATAATTTCGGCAGATAATTTTAGAAAGAAAGGTTCCAGATTGTCTAGCCCGGCTGATTTGTAGGGGTCCAGATTTTGCAGCTCTTTCAGAACATCAGCTGAATGGATTTGGGAGAAGGAGAAATGGGGAAGTCTTGGGCGAGTAGCTGTGGGGGGTGCAGAGCTGTCGACTGCAGTAGGGGTAGCCAGGTGGAAAGCATGGCCAGCCGTAGAAAAATGCTTATTGAAATTCTCAATTATAGTGGGTTTATCGGTGGTGACAGAGTTTCCTATCCTCAGTGCAGTGGGCAGTTGGGAGGAGGTGTTCTTATTCTCCAAGGACTTTACAATGTCCCAGAACTTTTTTGAATTTGTGTTGCAGGAAGCAAATTTCTGCTTGAAAAAGCTAGCCTTAGCTTTTCTAACTGCCTGTGTATATTGGTTTCTAACTTCCCTGAAAAGTTGCATATCACGGGGGCTGTTTGATGCTAATGCAGAACGCCATAGGATGTTTTTGTGTTGGTTAAGGGCAGTCAGGTCTGGGGAGAACCAAGGGCTATATCTGTTCCTGGTTCTAAATTTCTTGAATGGGGCATGCTTATTTAAGATGGTGAGGAAGGCATTTAAAAAAAATAACCAGGCATCCTCTACTGATGGGATGAGGTCAATTTCCTTCCAGGATACCAGGGCCAGGTTGATTAGAAAGGCTTGCTCGCTGAAATGTTTCAGGGAGCGTTTGACAGTGATGAGTGGAGGTCGTTTGACCGTAGACCCATTAAGGATGCAGGCAATTAGGCAGTGATTGCTGAGATCTTGGTTGAAAACAGCAGAGGTGTATTTAGAGGGCAAATTGGTTAGGATGATATCTATGAGGGTGCCAGTGTTTACGGCTTTGCGGTGGTACCTGGTGGGTTCATTAGTAATTTGTGTGAGATTGAGGGCGTCAAGCTTGGATTGTAGGATGGCTGGGGTGTTAAGCATGTCCCAGTTTAGGTCACCTAGTAGCACGAGCTCTGAAGATAGATGGGGGGAAATCAGTTCACATATGGTGTCCAGAGCACAGCTGGGGGCCGAGGGTGGTCTATAGCAGGTGGCAACGGTGAGAGACTTGTTTTTAGAGAGATGGATTTTTAAAAGGAGAAGTTTAAATTGTTTGGGTACAGACCTGGATAGTAGGACAGAACTCTGCAGGCTATCTCTGCAGTAGATTGCAACACCGCCCCCTTTGGCTGTTCTATCTTGTCTGAAAACGTTGTAGTTAGGGATGAAGATTTCAGAGTTTTTGGTGGACTTCCTAAGCCAGGATTCAGACACGGCTAGGACATCCGGGTTGGCAGAGTGTGCTAAAGCAGTGAATAAAACAAACTTAGGGAGGAGGCTTCTAATGTTAACATGCATGAAACCAAGGCTATTACGGTTACAGAAGTCATCAAAAGAGAGCGCCTGGGGAGTAGGAGTGGAGCTAGGCACTGCAGGGCCTGGATTCACCTCTACATCACCAGAGGAACAGAGAAGTATAAGGATAAGGGTACGGCTAAAAGCTATAAGAATTGGTCGTCTGTGACGTCCGGAATAGAGAGAAAAAGGAGCAGGTTTCTGGGGGCGATAAAATAGCTTCATGGTATAATGTACAGACAAAGGTATGGTATTTAAGCATTCCTCGACAAAGCGCAACAGAAAATAACATTTTGATATTTTTAAAACATAAATTAAGGACATTCAGCATATTTTTTGCTTACCAGAAACCAGTGGTGGAAAAAGTACTCGATTGTCACACTTGAGTAAGAGTAAATATACCTTAATAGAAAATGACTCAAGTGAAAGTGACCCAGTGAAATACTACTTGAGCAAAAGTCTAAAAGTATTTGGAATTGCTCAAATGTACTTAAGTATCAAAAGTAAAAGTATAAATCATTTCAACTTACTTATATTAAACAAACCAGACAGCACAATTGTATTTGTTTATTTTTATTGACAGATAGCCAGTGGCACACTACAACACTCAGACATAATTTACAAATTAAGCATTTGTGTTTAGTGAGTCCGCCAGATCAGAGGCAGTAGGGATGACCAGGGATGTTCTCTTGACAAGTGTGTGAATTGGACCATTTTACTGTCAAAATGTAATGAGTTGTTTTGGGTGTCAGGGAAAATGTATGGAGTAAAAAGTACATTATTTACTTTAGGAATGTAGTACCATATAAATGGTAAAGTAAAGTACAGATACCCCAAAAAACTACTTAAAGTATTTTTTACTTAAGTACTTTACACCACTGCCAGAAACCAGAGCACGTCGCGGATTATTGAGCAACACGCGCCTCGGTCACTTCTATATAAGGTCATCATTTTGGGCGTTTGCAAAGATCTCATTAGAATATCAAATTTACTGTTGAATAAACATTACTGAGAGTGTGTGCATACTTTATAAGATCTGCAAACCCTTTCTGTGGGACTATGATATTGTTGTGCGGACTTTGTACATTCAATGTTGACTTTGGCGTCTTTTTACAACACTCAAATGTTTAACATTTGGGGAAGGGTCCAAAGTTACTATAGTTACCAGACGCTTCGGTTGACAAAAAGTAGAAATGGAACTTGTAGTTTGCTAATGACACTGTCAAGCAGCCAGTGCGTTTGATGAACCTGGCTAATTGACTACATTACCCACGCACCTCGTTCTATTTTCAGCGCATTGAGCAGTAGCAACTGTACAGCTAGCAATACATTACTTTTGTATTAGCTTAAAAAATTGACTTCTACGATTTCTTCTGTAAGTTTAGTGTTATAAGTTGTGGTTAATATAACTTTGATATAGGTATATACATTAGGTTTTCTGTATTAGCCATGTAAAAAGTACAAGCTATTTATTGGCTTAAAAAATGGCATACTCGCATAACCCTGATATGTTTCGCTGGAAAAGATTCACGAAGACTAAAAACCCCACTGCAAATAAGGTAAGGTGTTAATGATTGTGCGTACTTTTGACAGGTGTGAGGTAAAGTAAAATGTTGATGACTGTCACCTAGAAAGTGCTGAACAAATCATTCATTGATTACAGGGCAGCAGATTGCCTAAAGGTTAGAGCTTTGCCTAGTTCCCCTGAACATTTTTTTTTTTACATTTTAGTCATTTAGCAGTCGCTCTTATCCATAGCGACTTACAGTAGTGAATGCATACATTTCATGCATTTTTTTTATATTGGCCCCCCCGTGGGAATCGAACACACCATGCTGGCGTTGTAAACACCATGCTCTGCCAACTAAGCCACAGGGAAGGCACTTAGTGCACCTGAACACTAGGCAGTGTTCCCCGGTAGGCTGTCAAGGTACAAATCTGTCGTTCTGCCCCAGGCAGTGTAGCCCCAGTAGGCCGTCATTGTAAATACGGATTTGACTTGACTAGTTAAATAAAAGGTTATTAAAAATATATTTCCCCCACCGGTCTATGACTGCAAACAACTTTTCTATATATTTTCTGTCTCCATCGCTCAGACACTTCCTTACTGGGAAAAAACGAAGTAGGATGTACATAATAAAAGTGACCTCAAAGCTATCTTTAGAAATAAAGTGGTGCTTCAGAACATATGGATTTATATGTCTCAGTGACCGGAGAAGGCTGAAGAACCCTTAAAGTTTAAATGGCCTTTCTGAGACCCACTAGTAGTGATCAGGGTGACACAGGGATACTTGAAGCACTCTTAGTCAGATAAGTACTTTTTTCAACTGCTATAGGAAATTCATCTGAAATAATCTGCTGACATTAAAAAATGTCTGAGCTCTACTTAAAAATAATCCTCAGACATTAGGCATTGGCTGGACTCTTGGTTTTGCAGACACCTGTTTACCATGCTCACAGTCTGCGAACCTGCCTGGGCATAGTAATGACTAAAGATGAAGTGACAAAGCACCACACTTTCTTTTTTGATAGGCCCTATTTGCTCCTCCTCTGAACTCTCTGCCTGATAAATACAATCTTAATAATCCTAATCGTCACAAATGTTCTACAATAACAGGTGAGGCACAGTAATGGGGATATTGACCAATGGCTGAAGGTGAGAGCCCTTTCTTTCACTTTGTCTCACTGTACCTCCTGAAACTGGAGATGGACTGTATGTGTATGTATGTGTGTGTGTGTGTCTGCTTGCGTGTGTGTGCGTGCGTGCAGTGGATATTATTGTGCTACGTCTGTCTATAAGGCCATATGTATTCATGACGTGTACTTTTGTGTCCCCAGACAGTGGAAATGGCCTCAGACTTTGCATTGACTGAGGTGTTTTCCCTGAAGAAGCCCCATTCAGGGATAAGCAGCCAGACAATGGCACTAAAAAATACAGAGCAGCTGCTGGATCATGACGAAGCATACGGGGAAGGTAGGCTATTCACTCACCCACACACACACACACACACACACACACACACACACACACACACACACACACACACACACACACACACACAAGTATCACAGACCTTTACAAATGGTGTTATGGACATTTTTCCTGTAGCTCAGGCTCTTCTTAGTGATTGGATGAACAGCAAGTTGCGTCTGGAACTGGAGATGGAGGAAGATGTGATTGTCTCCCCTGAGAAGAACAGTCCAGCAGACATGGCACCTGCCCAGCCTGTCTCCCTGGACTACAGTAACTTTGATGGTACAGAGACATTAACCTACAGAACAACACTTAACTCTTGCCTTCCATCTGACATTCTCTAGCAAACAGTGGAACTCACACCTGCTGCTATACCTCGTTTTCTAAAGTTCAGTTAATACATCATACTACAGTTAGTGGGTCCATCGAGACCATACGTCATACACCCTCCGTCTCTCTCTCTCAGACCTGTATTCCCACCTGGCTGAGGAGGAGGAGAACCTAGTGGTCAACAACTTCCTTCAAGACCTCATGGAGTGGGAAGTGGTGGATTCTGGGATAGTGCAGGATCTGGCACTAGACTCAGAAGAGCGAGACAGGAGGAAGAGGAGGGGGATGGGCCTCACCATGGAGGCGCGTCAACGACAGGTACAAAACCAGATTGACATAAAGCAGGATTGGACAGTCTCAAAATTCCCGACAAAGTTTAAGCTACACTGACTGTAGCATCTGCATTGGGAGCCAAATCGCCCAGTGAATTGAAAGGAATGAAACTGTTTGCTACAATAGCTGGCTTCCATTCATACTTCCTGCTCTTTTTTATGACATAATTCCTTATTTTTTCTCATTCCAGGTGCGTGAGAACCGTGCAACACGGGATGCGGAGCGGGAGAGGCTGCATAGGGAAAAGGAGGCGCGGAGGCAGGCCAGGGAGGAGGCGCAGAGGAGAGAGCAGGAGGGGGAGAGGCGGAGGAGGCAGGAGGCGCGCAGACAGGAGGAAATGGTGCAGCAGGAGATGGTGCGACTGCGCCGCGAGATGGAGGAGAGGAGGAACCTGGAGCAGCTAACCAGGTAAATTAGTAACCATGGAAACTAAGGGATAACTTCACACACTGGTACAATCACCTGTATTACGCCCCTGCAATAAACTCTTATTCGGGGCAGTAGGTAGCCTAGCGGTTAAGAGTGTTGGGCCAGTAACTGAAAAGGTCGCTGGTTTGAATCCCTGAGTCAACTAGGTGAAACATCTGTTGATGTGCCCTTGAGAAAGGCACTTAACCCTAATTGCTCCAGGGTCGCTGTCAATAATGGCTGATCCCTGGCCGTGAGCCCACTCTCCGAGGGTGTCTCGGGTGGAGTGGGATATGCAAAAAACATATTTCCATTTTTGAAATGGGACAAATATAAGCACCCACCTTATTATTATTATTCAGAATGTTGTGTCTTTAAAATAAGCCAGTCTATTTCAGTGCTAGGTCAGGGTCCTGTGGGTCTGACGTTCTGGATCTCTCTCCCACAGGGAGAGGGTTGCCAGGAAGACTGCAGCTAATAAGAGCTCTCTGGCGCTCCAGCCAGGCCCCTCACTCTCTACTACACAGAAACAACAGGACAGAGAGAGACCACAGTCACACAGACTACAGCAGGCAGAGGCCAGGACTCTGATGCTCAACCTGCAGGTTAGTAGGCTGTGTGGAGGGGAAGGGCGTGGTTCTATTGGTTGGTGTGTGTGTGCATGCTTAGTGTTTGTATTCACAGCATCGTGTGTGTGTGTGTCTTTTGGTTTTTACTATCCTTGTGGGGACTAGAAATCCTCACAAGGATAGTAAAACATAAAAAATACGGACCACTGCGGGTCCCCACAAGGAAAGAGCCTATTTTAGTCTTATGCGTTAGGTTTAGGGTTATGTTTAGAGTTACAGTAGGGGTTAGGGAAAATAGGATTTTTAATGGGAATCAGTTGTTTGTCCCCACAAGGATAGTGAAACAAACGTGTGTGTGTATGTGTATATTTTCAGTGTCTACAGAGGCACTTCTCTGGCTGGTACTGTGTGCTGTTGGAGAGGAGGGTGCGCATGGGCAAGGCGGCGGCGCTCTGTGATTGGAAGAGGGAGCTGAGGGTGTGGCGAGCCTGGCGGGCGCTGGTATGGGCAGGGAGAGAGCAGAGGGAGGCGGAGAGAACAGAGGAGGAGCTACAAATCCAGAACAGGTAAGCACAGAATGGACTCGGCCTGGTCCCAATAATACAATCATTACACTTGATTTAGCTCGCCCGGTGTGCTTGGAGGGCACTTTAGTTCAAAAAGTGAAAACGCAGTACCTGCCTGGTGCGTATGAGTTTTTACTCACCAAATTAACAACAAAGTGTGATCAGACTTAGTAACTTAGTTATCGGTAACCATCTAGTTACCTATAACTACAAACATAGTTGTGTTTGAGTGTTTTTACGTATTTATTAACTTATAGTGCATTCGGAAAGTATTCATCCCTTACATTTTTTACTCAATCTACACACAATATCCCATAATAACAAAGCGAAAACAGGTTTTAGAAATGTTTAGAAATTTATAAAAATTAATAAACAGAAATACAATATTTACATAAGTATTCTGACCCTTTGCTATGAGACTCGAAATTGAGCTCAGGTGCATCCTGTTTCCATTGATCATCCTTGTGATGTTTCTACAACTTGGAGTCTACCTGTGGTAAATTCAATTGATTGGACATGATTTGGAAAGGCACACACACCTGTCTATATAAGGTCCCATAGTTGACAGTGAATGTCAGAGCAAAAACCAAGCCATGAGGCCAAAGGAATTGTCCGTAGAGTTCCAAGACAGGATTGTGTTGAGGTACAGATCTGGGGAAGGGTACTAAAAAAATGTCTGCAGCATTGAAGGTCCCCAAGAAAACAGTGGCCTCCATCATTCTTAAATGGAAGACATTTGGAACCACCTGGCCGCCCCGGCCAAACTGAGCAATCGGGGGAGAAGTGCCTTGGTCAGGAAGGTGACCAAGAACCCAGTGGTGACTCTGACAGAGCTCCAGAGTTCCTCTGTGGAGATGGAGGAACCTTCCAGAAGGACAACCATATCTGCAGCACTCCACCAATCAGGCCTTTATGGTAACATGGTCCAAGCACACCATGACAGTCGTGAAGCGGGAACGACAAAACCTATTCCACCTCAGGAGACTGAAAAGATTTGGCATGGGTCCTCAGATCCTCAAAAGGTTCTACAGCTGCACCATCGAGAGCATCCTGACTGGTTGCATCACTGCCTGGTATGGGAACTGCTCGTCCTCCGACCGCAAGGCACAACAGAGGGTAGTGCAAACGGCCCAGTACATCACTGGGGCCAAGCTTCCTGCCATCCAGGACCTCTATACCAGGCGGTGTCAGAGGAAGGCCCTAAAAATTGTCAAAGACTCCAGCCACCCTAGTCATAGACTGTTCTCTCTGCTACCACACGGCAAGCGGTACCGGAGCGCCAAGTTTAGTTCCAAGAAGCTTCTACACAGCTTCTACCCCCAAGCCATAAGACTCCTGACCTATAGATCAACCGATTAATCGGAATGGCCGATTAATTAGGGCCAATTTCAAGTTTTCATTACAATCGGTAATCGGCATTTTTGGACACGGATTGGATCATAGCCTACTTCGCCAAATGGGTGTACCTAACCATAAACATCAATGCCTTTCTTTAAAATCAATACATAAGTATATATTTTTAAACCTGCATATTTAGTTAATATTGTGTCACTTCTCTTGCGTTCCATGCAAGGAGTCAGGGTATATGCAGCAGTTTGGGCCGCCTGGCTCATTGCGAACTGTGTGAAGACCATTTATTTCTAACAAAGACCGTAATTAATTTGACAGAATTGTACATAATTATCATAACATTGAAGGTTGTACAATGTAACAGCAATATTTAGACTTAGGGATGCAACCCGTTAGATGAAATACGGAACGGTTCCGTATTTCACTGAAAGAATAAACGTTTTGTTTTCGAAATGATAGTTTCCCAATTTGACCATATTAATGACCTAAGGCTCGTATTTCTGTGTGTTATTATGTTATAATTAAGTCTATGATTTGATATTTGATAGAGCAGTCTGACTGAGCCGTAGTAGGCAGCAGCAGGCTCGTAAGCGTTCATTCAAACAGCACTTACGTGCGTTTGCCAGCAGCTCTTCGCTGTGCTTCAAGCATTGAGCTGTTTATGACTTCAAGCCTATCAACTCCTGAGATTAGGCTGGTGTAACCGATGTGAAACGGCTAGCTAGTTAGCGGTGTGCGCGCTAATAGCGTTTCAATCGGTGACGTCACTCGCTCTGAGACCTTGAAGTAGTTGTTCCACTTGCTCTGCAAGGGCCGCGGCTTTTGTGGAGCGATGGGTAACGATGCTTCGAGGGTTGTTGTCGATGTGTTCCTGGTTTGAGCCCAGGTAGGGGCGAGGAGAGGGATGGAAGCTATACTGTTACACTGGCAATACTAAAGTGCCTATAAGAACATCCAATAGTCAAAGGTATATGAAATACAAATGGTATAGAGAGAATAGTCCTATAATTCCTATAATAACTACAACCTAAAACATCTTACCTGGGAATATTGAAGACTCATGTTAAAATGAACCACCAGCTTTCATATGTTCTCATGTTCTCACGTTTTCTTTTTTACATGGCACATATTGCACTTTTACTTTCTTCTCCAACACTTTGTTTTTGCATTATTTAAACCAAATTGAACATGTTTCGTTATTTATTTGAGGCTAAATTGATTTTATTGATGTATCATATTAAGTTAAAATAAGTGTTCATTCAATATTGTTGTAATTGTCGTTATTACAAATAAATAAATCAATTTGTTTAAAAAAATCAGCCGATTTAATTGGTATCGGCTTTTTTTGGTCCTCCAATAATCGTTATCGGCGTTGAAAAATCATAATCGGTTGACCTCTATCCTGAACATCCCTCCCCTTTCCACACCACTCTCTGTTGTCATCTATGCATTGTCACTTTAACTAACTCTACCTACAATACTACTTCAATTAACCGGTGCCCCCGCACGTTGACTCTGTACCGGCACCCCCCCTGTATATTTTGTTATTTTTTTTACTGCTGCTCTTTAATTACTTGTTACTTTTAACTCTTCTTACCCGTATTTTTGGAAAATGCACTGTCGGTTAGGGGCTCGTAAGTAAGCATTTCACTGTAAGGTTTACACCTGTTGTATTCAGCGCATGTGACTAATACATTTTATTTGAGTGGCCAGACGGAAGCCAGTCCTCAGTAAAATGCACGACAGCCCGCTTGGAGTTTGCCAAAAGGCACTTAAAGACTCTCAGACCATGAGAAACAAGATTCTCTGGTCTGATGAAAACAAGATTGAACTATTTGGGCTCCCGAGTGGCGCAGCAGTCTATGGCACCTTAGTGCTAGAGGCATCACTACAGACCCTGGTTCGATTCCAGGCTGTATCACAACCGGCCGTGATTGGGAGTCCCATAGCAGCGGCACACAATTGTCTCAGCGTCGTTAGGGTTTGGCCGGGGTAGGCCATCATTGTAAATAAGAATTTGTTCTTAACTGACTTGCCTAGTTAAATAAAATATTAATTTGGCCTGAATGCCAAGCATCACGTCTGGAGGAAACCTGGCACCATCTCTACGGTGAAGCGTGGTGGCAGCATCATGCTGTGGGGTTGTTTTTCAGTGTCAGGGACTGGGAGACTAGTCAGGATGGAGGGAAAGATGAACAGAGCAAAGAACAGAGATCCTTGATGAAAACCTGCTCCAGAGCACTCAGGACCTCAGACTGGGGCGAAGGTTCACCTTCAACAGGACAACGACCCCTAAGCACACAGCCAAGACAATGCAGGAATGGCTTCGGAACAAGTCTCTGAATGTCCTTGAGTGGCCCAGCCAGAGCCCGACTTGAATCCCATCAAACATCTCTGGAGAGACCTGAAAATAGCTGTGCAGCGACGCTCCCCATCCAACCTGACAGAGCTTGAGAGGATCTGCAGAGAAGAATGGGAGAAACTCCCCAAATATAGGTGTTCCAAGCTTGTAGTGTCATACCCAAGAACACTCGAGCTTGTAATCGTTGCCAAAGGTGCTCCAAAAAAGTACTGAGTTAAAGGTCTGAATACTTATGTAAATGTGATATTTCAGTTTATTTTTAGTACATTTGCAAACATTTCTAAAACCTGTTTTTGCTTTGTCATTATGGGGTATTGTGTGCAGATTGATGAGGGGAAAAAAACAATTTTAATCAATTTTAGAATAAGGATGTATTGTAACAAAATATGGAAAATGTCAAGTGGCCTGAATACTTTCCGAATGTGCTGTATTTACGGATATCTTCAGACCTACCCACAATGCACTATTTCTCAACGTCATTTGGAGGACCGGTTCTACCTAGCTAGTTCCAACTGGCTAACATTAGCTACTAGCCATACTAGCATGTAATTCCATTCCAAACCAAGTGTTGGTGCGGGTGAGCTACTATGTACATCCACGAAGAAGAAACCATGTAAATTCATGAGCAAAACTGCATCTCCTCTTTTCCTATGCATTTGGTAGTGGTAGTCAAGCGAGCGGGTGCAGTAATACCCACAAGGATGGGGTTACGACTCAAATTAGAAGCTTTCTTTGTAGTGGGACTGGGTTGTCCGGTTGAAGCGAGCGGATTAGAATATGGGAACCGTGCACACGTCTACTGTATGCGTTGCTTATTTCCCCCCCTGGAGGACTTAGTATAATCAGTGGAAGGCAGGATTCGGAATGAGACTGACTGAAACCAGATGCTGTGCCGAGTGTGAATGTGAAGCCTGCAACCTCTATTTCCTACCGGTGCATCGCAACTATCAGCAGTGATGGAGATAAACTGGCTAAATTCAATGTGGATTTACCTCACGATATCACTATTGGATTAGCCTCTCCTTGGCTCTTTTTTTTTTTTTACTTTGTTAGCTAACTCAGCCATCAAATGGTAAGTCTCTGCACTCTACTTTATATCTGCTGTCTTTTTGTTGTTGTTGTTCTGTGGGTTCCTGCCTGTGGTAGACTTGTTGTTCTAACACAGGCAGGCTTGATACTTAGCTATGTCGACTGTGGTGGTTAGCTAGCTAGGCTAGCTAGCAGGCTAAAATAATTAACTTTAGCTGGCTGGCTTGCTGGCTGTTATAACTGCAAATACCGGTAACATTATTTGATAACTGGTAAGATGGCGTTATGTATTTCCAAAACTTTGGTTTAGTTTAATGTAGCTATAAACTAAGCGTTGATAGCAACTGGCTGACTCACACAATGCCAATGCAACATTACCAGGCTACTAGGGCTAACGTTAGCAGGTTAGTTGGCTAGCAACCTTGCAAGTTGATTTGTAACAATAAATATTTTCTTGTAAGCAGGTAGCTTGGCGGTTAGGAGCGTTGGGCCTGTAAATCGAAAGGTTGCTGGATGGATTGCCCGAGCCAACAAGGTATAACCTGCTTTTCTCCACCATATCTCCGGATTCCTACCGCAAACTCTGAAGCTTTACTCCAGATCATCGCAGTTAGATAGCTGCGATCTGAGTGGCTACTCCTGGCTAACGTCTGTCCAGAAGCAAGCACCAGTTAGCCTGGAGCTAGCCTTGAATCTAGGCCAATCTCCCGGCTAGCCTAAGAGATCTATCAAGCAATTCCTGGGCTTCAATTACCTCTTTTGCCAATTGGCCTGGACCCTTTGCTGCCGACACGGAGCCCTGCCGATCCATCATGACTGGTCTACCGACGTAACCGTCCAAGGGGGTTTCTGTCCCAAAGTAAGCACCAATTAGCCTGGAGTTAGCCTCGAGCTTGGCCCATCTCCCGGCTAGCCAAATAAATCCATCAGATAAGCCCTGGGCATCAATACCTCTTTTGCCAATTAGCCCGGATATTTTGCTGCCGACACGGAGCCCCGCCGATCCATCATGACTGGTCTGCCGACTAACCGTCCGAGGGGGTTTCAACAGGCTTCCCCGTTGCGACGTCCCCCTGAGGCCCATCTGCTAGCCCCGGCCTGCTAGCTGTCTGAATCTCCGTGCCTTAGCTCGCCTAGCTACTCACTGGCCCCTATGAATACTTGGCGACACATGCCTCTCCCTAATGTCATTATGCCTTGTCTATTGCTGTTTTGGTTAGTATTTCTTTGTCTTATTTCACTGTAGAGCCTCTAGCCCTGCTCAATATGCCTTAGCTAGCCCTGTTGTTCCACCCCCCACACATGCGGTGACCGCACCTGGCTTAAATGGTGCCTCTAGAGACACAACCTCTCTCCTCGTCACTCAATGCCTAGGCTAACCTCCACTGTACTCACATCCTACCATACCATTGTCTGTACATTATGCCTTGAATCTATCCTTCCGTGCCCAGAAACCTGCCCCCTTTACTCTGTTCCCGAACGCACTAGACGACCAGTTCTTTTAGCCTTTTAGCCGTATTCTTATCCTACTCCCCCTCTGTTCCTCTGGTGATGTAGAGGTTAATCCAGGCCCTGCAGCCCCTAGCATCACTCCCATTCCCCAGGCGCTCTCATTTGTTGACTTCTGTAACCGTAAAAGCCTTGGTTTCATGCATGTTAACATTAGAAGCCTCCTCCCTAAGTTTGTTTTATTCACTGCTTTAGCACACTCTGCCAACCCGGATGTCCTAGCCGTGTCTGAATCCTGGCTTAGGAAGGCCACCAAAAATCCTGACATTTCCATCCCCAAACTATAACATTTTCCAACAAGATAGAACTGCCAAAGGACCTTGAGCAAAACTCGTTTTCCAACCACTCCACAAATTTCTTGTTAACAAACTAGAGTTTTGGCAAGTCGGTAAGGACATCTACTTTGTACATGACACAAGTCATTTTTCCAACAATTGTTTACAGACAGATTATTTCACTTAGTTCACTGTATCACAATTCCAGTGAGTCAGAAGTTTACATACACTAAGTTGACTGTGTATTTAAACAGCTTGGAAAATTCCAGAAAATGATGTCATGGCTTTAGAAGCTTCTGATAGGCTAATTGACATAATTTGAGTCAATTGGATGTGTACCGGTGTATGTATTTCAAGGCCTACCTTCAAACTCAGTGCCTCTTTACTTGACATCATGGGGAAATCAGCCAACACCTCAGAAAAAATATTGTAGACCTCCACGTCTGGTTCATCCTTGGGAGCAATTTCCAAACGCCTGACGGTACCACGTTCATCTGTACAAACAATAGTACGCAAGTATAAACACCATGGGACCACACAGCCGTCATACCTCTCAGGATGGAGATGCGTTCTGTCTCCTAGAGATGAACAGGTACAAAAGTATCTATATCCACAATAAAACGAGTCCTATATCGACATAACCTGAAAGGCCACTCAGCAAGGAAGAAGCCACTGCTCCAAACCCACCATAAAAAAGCCAGACTACAGTTTGTAGCTGCACATGGGGACAAAGATTGTACTTTTTGGAGAAATGTCCTCTGGTCTGATGAAACAAAAATAGAACTGTTTGGCCATAATGACCATCGTTATGTTTGGAGGAAAAAGGGGGATGCTTGCAAGCCAAAGAACACCATCCCAACCGGGAAGCATGGGGGTGGCAGCATCATGTTGTGGGGGTGCATTGCTGCAGGATGGACTGGTGCAATTCACAAAATAGATGGCATCATGAGGGAGGCTAATTATGTGGATATATTGAAGCAACATCTCAAGACATCAGTCAGGAAGTTAAAGCTTGGTCGCAAATGGGTCTTCCAAATGGACAATGACCCCAAGCATACTTCCAAAGTTGTGGCAAAATGGCTTAAGGACAACAAAGTCAAGGTACTGGAGTGGCCATCACAAAGCCCTGACCTCAACCCTATAGAACATTTCTGGGCAGAACTAAAAAAGTGTGTGCGGGCAAGGAGGCCTACAAACCTGACTCAGTTACACCAGCTCTGTCAGGAAGAATGGGCCAAAATTCACCCAACTTATTGTGGGAAGCTTGTGGAAGGCAACCCGAAACGTTTGACCCAAGTTAAACAATTTAAAGGAAATGCTACCAAATACTAATTGAGTGTATGTAAACTTCTGACCCACTGGGAATGTGATGAAAGAAATAAAAGCTGAAATAAATCACTCTCTACTATTAGTGACATTTCACATTCTTAAAATAAAGTGGTGATCCTAACTGATCTAAGACAGAGAATTGTTATTAGGATTAAATGTCAGGAATTGTGAAAAACTGAGATTAAATGTATTTGGCTAAGGTCTATGTAAACTTTCGACTTCAACTGTCGATTTTTCTATTTTTTTTGTGTTATTGACTGTACGTTTGTTGATGTGTAACTCTGTTGTTTTTGTCGCTTAGCTTTATCTTGGCCGATGGAGTCTCAGAGAGTGGGATCACAGCCAGGGAATCAAGGCAGAACTTTTTATTCATTTTAATTTTACCCTTATTTAACCAGGCAGGCCAGTTGAGACAAGTGGCATATGCAAGAAACACATTTCCATTTCACACCTCACACTTGTACAGGTTACACACTTGTGTGTAATATGGTTTAATTTGAAGTTATTTATGTTGGAGTTTACATTATAGGGAATAGGCTGGCTTGCCGGGTCCTCAATATTACGTCACAGCCCGCAAATGTTTTTTCCAGCATGACTTCGGCATTCTTCTGAACTCTGACCAGTATTATGTAATAACTTGAAAAATAGAAAAGTGAGGTAACTTTGCATTGGGACTTTTGATGCGTATACTAATGCAAATATGTTACATGTTTACATTTATAACACTAAATCCGACTCATGAACCCACAGAAAGCGTGCCAAATAAATAGGTGCCTGCAAACACCTGGTGAAGACAATTAGCAAATCTGGCCCTCAAGCTCATCACAGTCACAGCAGGTGTTTGTCTCTAATAGTGCGCTTATCGTAGTAATCCCTCGTAGACGCTGCCAGGTGGCGATGGAGAGTGACCGGAGGCGTATGCTAAGGCGATGCCTGAGTGATTGGCGGTTGTGGTGTCGGGCGGAGAGAGGACTCCGGGAGCTGTTTGCACAGCAGGAAGAGACGCGGTACAAGATGGCCTCACTGATCAATGCTGTGGCAACTGGGAAACTCAAGGCTCCTGAGACACCTGCTCCTGAGCAAATTACAGCCCTTCCTGAGACTTTTGACCAATCACAGACCACAGAACTGGTGAGTGACACTTGTAGATCCCTCCCACTGAGGAAAGTGAACACAAACAAAGCACAGGCATAGATGCATAGGAGGACACACAAAACATGACAGATAAATACTTGCACACACAGTGTTGTCTGCCCATTGGATATACATTTGCTGGAGCGTGTCACATTAGAGACTGAAGTCCCGAAGGTGGTAACGATGTGTAATTATGAAATAAACATTAGCTAATTCTGCTTAGGGTCAAATGAATCTGCGAGGCAAATGTGCTTTTTGTATTCATTTGGTGAAGTCATATATTAGTCTATCACTATTTCCTGAATAAACAAGTTCTGTTTCAGAGTTCCTCTCCTCGCATGAGTTGGCCCGCACTTTTCTCACTGTGAGTTTATTGTCCGGGGAGAGAAATGTTCCCTGCATGATGAGATATTCACAGCACTGCAAATTTCGCTTTCTCCTCAGAGAGAGATAGAGGAAGGGGCTAACAAAAAGAAAGAGAGAGTTGAATAGAGCTTAAGGGAGAGAGGAAAAGAGAATTAGGAAAGGTGGAAAAGGCACAGCAGCTTCTAGCTAGATGATCAGCTTCATCCTATTTTCATGTGACCCTCAACTGTCTCTGCAGAAATGTCAGGTGTGGTCACGACCTGCTGGCCCCGCCCCCTCTCCTGCCTGTCAAGATAACGTACAGCTGGGGGCTGTGGTCCCGCCCACCCTTCCCTGGCAGGTGACACGGCGTCACGCGGCACTGAGTGGAGGTGAGTGATCAAAGTAGAAGTTCAAATACTGTATATGACCCTGTATCCGTGATTAGGGGACATTTCAATCTGTGTCTTAGTTAAGGGCAACTTCTGTCTACCCTCTAGTTCTATCAAGCAGGGGTTTGAACCTAAATTATTTACCAATCGTTTGTTCCGAGTAGAACCACCATTTTTTGGGGGGTCCGTTCCATTGTTCCTACCTAGATGTTGAAATATATATTGGTGATTAGGGGAAACTCCTACCTAGGTGTTGAAATATATATATTGGTGATTAGGGGAAACTCCTACCTAGGTGTTGAAATATATATTGGTGATTAGGGAAACTCCTACCTAGATGTTGAAATATATATTGGTGATTAGGGAAATTCCTACCTAGATGTTGAAATATATATTGGTGATTAGGGGAAACTCCTACCTAGGTGTTGAAATATATATTGGTGATTAGGGAAACTCCTACCTAGATGTTGAAATATATATTGGTGATTAGGGGAAACTCCTACCTAGATGTTGAAATATATATTGGTGATTAGGGGAAACTCCTACCTAGATGTTGAAATATATATTGGTGATTAGGGAAACTCCTACCTAGATGTTGAAATATATATTGGTGATTAGGGGAAACTCCTACCTAGATGTTGAAATATATATTGGTGATTAGGGGAAACTCCTACCTAGATGTTGAAATATATATTGGTGATTAGGGGAAACTCCTACCTAGATGTTGAAATATATATTGGTGATTAGGGGAAACTCCTACCTAGATGTTGAAATATATATTGGTGATTAGGGGAAACTCCTACCTAGATGTTGAAATATATATTGGTGATTAGGGGAAACTCCTACCTAGATGTTGAAATATATATTGGTGATTAGGGGAAACTCCTACCTAGATGTTGAAATATATATTGGTGATTAGGGGAAACTCCTACCTAGATGTTGAAATATATCAGTGATTAGGGGAAACCCTTTACTTCTACCAATTATTAAAAAAAATGATGAGCAACATTTCACAATGGATGATAAAGTTCTGTTCTATTCAATAGATGAGCTGAGGCGAGCACGGCAGAGGGGTGAGGGAGGTGGGGACGGCGGTGTAGGTGCTGTCCCCCGTTCTCGTAGTGCAGAGTTGCGTGGAGGGCGGTTTGAGCATCGCCACGCCAGCCAGCAGCAGACCATCGCAGAGCAGAGGAGGCTCCTCCGGGAACAGCAGGAGCAGATCGCACGCCTGCAGGAGGGTAAGGGCATGATGGGATTGAAGCGGGAGGCACAGATTGCTCAGCTTGCTGTCCCAGCAGCCCCAGGGCCCAGAGGGATGACCTCTGACCACAAAGAACCCAGGTAGGCCCCTCTTCACATTACCATGGGAACTTAGGAGAGGCCCACATGCTGCCTGTGTGGGGGTGTGGTGTGTCTGTTTGTTCACGCACGGTCCTCTGGAGTCTTCTCAAGACCCAAGCCAATCGATACCATGTGGGACTGCATAGAAATGACGGTTCCGCTTGGACGGAATGACGTGATTGTGGATGAAAGTGGCTGACTTCAGTCAGAGGTCTACATAGGACCCAAGGGGATCAGCACACTTTTATTGGTAGTGCAACATTTAGTATGCAGTGAACGCAAGTTGGTACGAAAGCTCATGACTTGTGGACACTCATCCATGACTTGAAGCAGGCAGCTAAGCATTTTCTCATTTTGGAGTCTAAGAGGCTTTCAAATAGTGCTCAGGTCTGAATAAAAGTCATTATCCTGGTGAAGGCTCAGGTTTGGTTTTAGGATCATAAAATGTATTAAAAACACTAACTCAAGTAGTCCCCTTAATTGAGGTGGGGGAGTCATCAGTGGAGGATATATAGGAGTTGTTTAATTAAAGCAACACACCACTTCTGCTTGAGAATATCAATCAAATGTATTTATAAAGCCCTTTTTACATCAGCCAATGTCAAAGTGCTATGCAGAAATCCAGCCTAAAACTCCAAACAGCAAGCAATGCAGATGTAGAAGCACCTCAGGAGTAAATGTCAGTTGGCTTTTCAAAGCCGATCATTCAGAGTTAGAGACAGCAGGTGCGGTAGAGAGAGAGTCGAAAACAGCAGGTCCGGGACAAGGTAGCACTTCCGGTGAACAGGTCAGGGTTCCATAGCCGCAGGCAGAACAGTTGAAACTGGAGCAGCAGCACGACCAGGTGGACTGAGGACAGCAAGGAGTCATCAGGCCAGGTAGTCCTGAGGCATGGTCCTAGGGCTCAGGTCTTAAGAGAAAAAGAGAGAGAAAGATAGAATTAGAGGGCGCATACTTAAATTCACACAGGACACCGGATAAGACAGGAGAAATACTCCAGATATAACAGACTGATCCTAGACCCCGACACAAACTATTGCAGCATAAATACTGGAGGCGGGGTCGGGAGACACTGTGGCCCCATCTGACGATACCTCCGGACAGGGCCAACCAGGATATAACCCCACCCACTTTGCCAAAGCACAGCCCCCACACCACTAGAGGGATATCTTCAACCACCAACTTACCATCCTGAGACAAGGCAGAGTATAGCCCACGAAGATCACACGAACCGGAGGGGGGCGCCAACCCGGACAGGAAGATCACGTCAGTGACTCAACCCACTCAAGTGATGCATCCCTCCTTGGGACGGCATGGAAGAGCAACTGTAAGCCAGTGACTCAGCCCCCGTAATAGGGTTAGAGGCAGAGAATCCCAGTGGAGAGAGGGGAACCAGCCAGGGCAGAGACAGCAGGGCAGTCCGTCGCTCCAGTGCCTTTCCAATCACCTTCACACCCCTGGGCCAGCCTACACTCAATCATAGGACCTACTGAAGAGATGAGTCTTCAATAAAGACTTAAAGGTTGAGACCAAGTCTGCGTCTCTCATATGGATAGGCAGACCATTCCATAAAAATGGAGCTCTATAGGAGAAAGCTCTGCCTCCAGCTGTTTACTTAGAAATTCTAGGGACAATAAGGAGGCCTGCGTCTTGTGACCGTAGCGTACGTGTAGGTATGTACGGCAGGACCAAATCGGAAAGATAGGTAGGCGCAAGCCATGTAATGCTTTGTAGGTTAGCAATAAAACCTTGAAATCAGCCCTAGCCTTAACAGGAAGCCAGTGTAGAGAGGCTAGCACTGGAGTAATATGATAACATTTTTTGGTTCTAGTCAAGATTCTAGCAGCCATGTTTAGCACTAACTGAAGTTTATTTTGTGCTTTATCCGGGTAGCCGGAAAGTAGAGCATTGCAGTAGTCTAATCTAGAATTGACAAAAGCATGGATACATTTTTCTGCATGATTTCTGGACAGAAAATTTCAGATTTTTGCAATGTTACATAGATGGAAAAAAGATGTCCTTGAAACAGTCTTGATATGTTCGTCATCAGAGAGATCAGGGTCCAGAGTAACTAGCATCTCTGTTTTGTCCGAGTTTAAAAGTAAAACATTTGACGCCATTCACTTCCTAATGTCTGAAACACAGGCTTCCAGGGAGGGCAATTTTAGGGCTTCACCATGTTTCATTGAAATGTACAGCTGTGTATCGTCCGCATAGCAGTGAAAGTTAACATTATGTTTCCGAATGACATCACCAAGATGTAAATATATAGTGAAAACAATAGTGTTCCTAAAACGGAACCTTGAGGAACACTGAAATTTACAGTTGATTTGTCAGAGGACAAACCATCCACAGAGACAATCTGATATCTTTCCAACAGATGAGATCTAAACCAGGCCAGAACTTGCCCATGTAGACCAAATTGGGTTTCCAATCTCTCCAAAAGAATGTGGTGATCGACGGTATCAAAAGCAGTACTAAGGTCTAGGAGCACGAGGACAGATGCATAGCCTTGGTCTGACGCCATTAAAATATAATTTACCACCTTCACGAGTGCAGTCTCAGTGCTATAATGGGGTCTAAAACCAGTCTGAAGCATTTCGTATACATTGTTTGTCTTCAGGAAGGCAGTGAGTTGCTGCGCAACAGCTTTTTCAGTGTTTTGAGAGGAATGGAAAATTCGATATTGGCCGATTCTTTATTATTATTATTTTTTTGTATTTATTTTTATTTTTTAAATTATTTTTTTTATATATTTTCCTGGTCAAGGTTTGACTTTTTCAAGAGAGACTTTATTACTCCCACTTTTAGTGAGTTTGGTACACATCCAGTCGATAGGGAGCCATTTATTATGTTCAACATAGGAGGGCCAAGCACAGGAAGCAGCTCTTTCAGTAGTTTAGTTGGTATAGGGTCCAGTATGCAGTTTGAAGGTTTAGAGGCCATGACTATTTTCATCAATGTGTCAAGAGATATAGTATTAAAAAACCATGAGTGTCTCCCTTGATCCTAGGTCCTGGCAGTGTTGTGCAGACTCAGGACAACTGAGCTTTGGAGAATTACCCAGATTTAAAGAGGAGTCCGTAATTTGCTTTCTAATGATCATGATCTTTTCGTCAAAGAAGTTCTTGAATTTATCACTGCTGAAGTGAAAGCCATCCTCTCTTGGGGAATGCTGCTTTTTAGTTAGCTTTGCGACAGTATCAAATACATTTGGGATTGTACTTATTCTCCTCAATTAAGTTGGAAAAATAGGATTATCGAGCAGCAGTGAGGGCTCTTCGATACTGCACGGTACTGTCTTTCCAAGCAAGTCGGGAGACTTCCAGTTTGGTATGGCGCCTTTTTTCCGTTCCAATTTTCTGGAAGCTTGCTTCAGGGCTCGGGTATTTTCTGTATACCAGGGAGCTAGTTTCTTATGACAAATGTTTGTTTTTAGGGGTGATGCTGCATCTTGGGTATTACGCAAGGTTACATTTTGTTCCTCAGGTAGGTGGTTAACTGATTTTTGTACTCTGACGTCCTTGGGTAGGTGGAGGGAGTCTGGAAGGGCATCTAGGAATCTTTGGGATATTCAAGAACTTATAGCACAGCTTTTGATGATCCTTGGTTGGGGTCTGAGCAGATTATTTGTCGCGATTGCAAACGTAATAATGGTGGTCCGATAGTCCAGGATTATGAGGAAAAACATTATTATCCACAATATTTATTCCACGCGACAAAACTAGGTCCAGAGTGTGATTGTGGCAGTGAGTAGGTCCGGAGACAGGTTGGACAAACCACTGAGTCGATGATGGCTCCGAAAGCCTTCTGGAGTGGGTCTGTGGACTTTTCCATGTGAATATTATAAAGTCACCAAAAATTTGAATATTATCTGCCATGACTACAAGGTCCGATATGTATTCAGGGAACTCAGTGAGGAACGCTGTATACGGCCAAGGAGGCCTGTAAAACAGTAGCTATAAAAAGTGATTGAGTGGTCTGCATAGAGTTCATGACTAGAAGCTCAAAAGATGAAAACGCAGTCTTTTTTTTTGTAAATTGAAATTTGCTATCGTAAATGCATTAAATTAAATTGAGACAATCAATGACTCCACCAACTCAATATACATAACGTTCCATATGTGTATTAAGACATTTTTAAACACAAATACATTTTCAGACACAACAAAAGAAATAAAAAATAATAAACCCCAATGAGTCGTGCACAACCCGTGTCCAAATTATTTCAAGTTCGCTTAAATAAACCGTTGGCGCGCGTTGGAGCTCAAAAAAAATGACGACACCCAAAAATATCCTGAAGCACCTCAGGTGGTGGTTACTCACTGCTTGGTAGATATTCCCTCAGCGAAGTATGGCAATTCCATGCAGGTTTCCTCACAAAGTCCAAGGCAAGCACAGCTACCCATGCAGACAGTACTCCTTAGCCGTAACCGATATCCCATGGGAACACGAACTCGTTAAGCTTCCCAAGCAATTATCTCCCGGTGTCACACGATGCTAGGCTAACCTCAATGCTGGCAAATACCTCCACGACGAGACGGTAGCGTCAGTCTTTACTAAGTTTTAACAAAATTATAACAACTCTTTTATAAACTAAAACATGTATTTCCCTTCATATCCTAGTAGGTATGGGTTTTGTTCTAGTTCTGTCGTCTTCTTTTATAATTAATTTACCAACCGTTCTAAGGTAAAACGTCCATCCTCTCATCAACGTCTTTTCCCTCTCTTTTTTTCCCAGGCCTCCCGTTAACCAGGTCAACTCCCATTGGCCACAACTTAACAAGCGACCTTATTGGTCAAAACTTACACTTCAAAGTAAAACAAACTATTCACTTATACATTAAGTAAATATTTATTCAAAAGCATAATGCATTAACAACATTACAGTTTAGGAGCAATTCAATTATCTTTTAAATATATAACCAATTAATTATAACAAATAAACTCAATACCTGGTTCAAACAAGGGTATTACAATTGACTATGACTGCCTTGGAAGTGAGGGATCTAACATGAAGTAGTTATATTTTGGGATGTGAGATATTATCACAATCTCTTTCAATAATGACAGGAATGGAGGTCTTTATTCCAGTGAGATTGTTAAAGTGAACACCGCCATGTTTAGTTTTTCCCAACCTAGGTCGAGGCACAGACAAGGTCTCCATTGGGGATAGCTGAGCTGACTACACTGACTGTGCTAGTGGCAGACTCCACTAAGCTGGCAGGCTGGCTATCTCATTGTGGAGCAAGAGGAGTTAGAGCCCTGTCCATGTTCATAGATAAGATGAGAGCATCCCTCCAGCTAGGATGGAGCCCGTCACTCCTCAGCAGGCCAGGCTTGGTCCTGTTTGCGGGTGAGTCCTAACATCGTTGGTGCCGATGTGAATAACAATATTCCTATACTTTCTACATTCGCCAGTTTTAACTTTAGCCAGCACCATCTTCAGATTAGCGTCGGTAGACCTGCCTCCTGGTAAACAGTGTTGGATCGCAGGATAACTATTTTTAAGTCTAATACTGCGGTTGAGCATTCCTACAGCATTTCCTTCCAGAAGCCATGAGAAAGTTGTCTGGCTGCGGGGACCGTGCGAAGGGATTTGTACTACCATCTGTACTTATTGGTGGCACAGACGCTGTTTCATCCTTTCCTACACTGAAATGACCCTTGCCTAACGATTGCGTCTGAAGCTGGGCTTGCGGTACGGATATCCTCAAAATAAGGCGGTCGTTCTCCTGTATATTATGAGTACAGTGACTGCAATTAGAAGGCATAATGTTAATGTTACTACTTAGCTTCGGCTGGTGGAAGTCCTGACGAACCATGTCCAGATTAAGCGTCCGGATTGAAAAAGTTGAATGGAAAAAGTCAAGAAAGGGGAATTAAAAAAAAAAAAAAAAAAACGGTAATTAAAAAGTAAAAACCGTAAAGTTGGCAGGTAGCAAAGTAACGTTAGCAACAAACCGCACAGCAGCACGTAAACAAATCCACAAGTTGTGACCGGGAAATGACGTATCACACCTCCCTCAGAATAAAACCCAGGCTAATTTAAAATGTACTATGATAAGAAAAGGGTTCTTCTCCCTGCATATTATTCCAGGTGTGACAATGTGTCTGCTGAAGGATTCAATCATTAAAAGTTGATCCATTGATCACTACTGAGATATCCTCTTCTTGTACTCTCCCTTTAAACAAAAACAAGTCCTTAGAATGTCCCCTGTGTGCAGGGCTAGTTGGGTCAGTCTGGGAAATTGGGATTTGAGTAGATCTATATTAGAGAGTGAATATCTAATGATGTGTGTTTCTACGGGCCTCCCGAGTGGCAGAGTGGTCTAAGGCACTGGATCGCAGTGCTAGCCAGTCCCTCCAGGATTTAGTGACATTTTTGTGTGATTTCTGCGGACAAAATTGCTTGATTTTTTGCGGCAGCTTTTCTGAAATTCTGTGACACATTTTGCAATGTTTTTTTTTTCACTTTAATTTCATGTAAAGCAATAAAAGTCATATGTGCTCAGTTTTAGGAGGATTTTAAGCAGAATACATAATACACAAACAATTAGAAGCATCTAAAGTGCTCAATTTAGTTTATTTTCCTGAACAAACAGCTCTGTCTTAATCCACTCACACATTCACTCACTCACACCTCTCCTCTCCATCAGGCTTGTGGCTTGCTATCAACACGAGATGCACCTCCCATTTCCACTCACTCACACCTCTCCTCTCCATCAGGCTTGTGGCTTGCTATCAACACGAGATGCACCTCCCATTTCCACTCACTCACACCTCTCCTCTCCATCAGGCTTGTGGCTTGCTATCAACACGAGATGCACCTCCCATTTCCACTCACTCACACCTCTCCTCTCCATCAGGCTTGTGGCTTGCTATCAACACGAGATGCACCTCCAATTCCTACTCTCTCTCACGCTCTTAAAAAAAACAAATAGATTCAAAGCTGATCAATCACTTTCAATTTCAGGATCGATATTTCTTTCTAATAAGTTGTTTTAAATTCTTGATTGTGATTTTTTTTTTTTCTCCTGAAAGGGTCGTAAGGGAGATAAAGAACAGAACACGGAAAAATAGAGTTGTGGTTGATTATTATTCAATTTCTTAAAAAAATCCAGAAAGATTGTGCTTTGGTGATCCGTATTAAGTTTTACAGAGAGTTTAAAACGGCAATGCTGACATATTGCACTCAGTGCTTTGAGCAGCGCTCTCCATAGACAGACTGGGGAGAGCAGAGTGCCGACCACCCTACTAAAGCCAAGGTTAGCGCAGTAAAAGGCACGCAGCGCTTGTCAGTCTTCCCTGCTACCACTTCAGTCATGGTGATCTGCCGCTGCTGTGGGAAATGTTCTCACATTCTCATATTTCTTTGATTTGATTCTCTGATTTGATTGTCGACTTTCTCTAGTTTCCAAAAACATTTGGAAATTGTTTCACACGGTCTTGAGCTGTTATTTTTGTTGGCAAATGAGATTGATTTCTGTTCATTTGTACTGCCTGTCAGCCATCAACCCATCATCTTCGCACGTGAATACGCTGACAGCCAGGGGAAAAAACTTTGTTGACGTGTGGCTGGATTGGGCCATTTTCCACGGTAACAGTGCAGTAATTGGTCAAAATTACGAACCCGCTTTTGATTGGACCCTTTCATGCGCTAAAAGTGTGGGAATTGGTCAAAATTGCGAGCACTCGCATAATATGCGCTGATTGGTTGATTTTTGCATTGAATTATGTGATCTCAGAATCGCAAAGTCCTGGAGAGACTGGCTAGCTGTGCCACTAGAGATTCTGGGTTCGAGTCCATGCTCTTTCGCAACCGGGAGACCCATGGGGATTGGCCCAGCGTCGTCCGGGTTAGGGGAGGGATGTGCTTGTCCCATCACGCATTAGCGACTCCTGTGGCGGGCCGGGCGCAATGCACGCTGACACGGTAGCCAGGTGTACGGCTGGCTTCCGGGTTAAGTGGGCATTGTGTCAAGAAGCAGTGGGGCTTGGTTGGGTGTTTTGGGGGACTCTCGACCTTCGCCTCTTCCGAGTCCGTATGGGATTGCAGCGATGAGACAAGACTGTAACAACCAATTGAATACCATGAAATTGGGGAGAAAAAGGGGTAAAAATGGACATGTGTTTCTGGGTGATGTTCTGTGTTCCAGGGCTGGGAGTGTCTCTCAGGGGAACGATGGCCGCTCCTCGGCCTCCAGGAAGCTAGCCGTCCGTCTGCCATGTTGTCATCCCACTGTCATGGGTCAGTCAGCACATTCACCTCCATGTTTAGCTCTGACGAGCTAAACCACACACACAGGCATCCATTCCAGATGGTTGATCTTACAATGGTCTTGTTATGAAGTATAATAGAAAAGAGTATAAAATGTATTTCATTGCTGTGAGTCAAATGTAGGGGAGAGTGGGGTAAGTTGAGCCACCCTTGTTTATTAGAAAATCATACCCAAAATTAAAACATTTACCAAATATATCATATAGTCTGGAAGAAACCACATGGAAAAAGTGCTAAGCAAGTTAAGTACAAAAACAGATTTTCACCAAGTCAAATGAATGTATTGTGTTAGAGGTTTCATGATGCTTGTATCGAAACCAAAGTTGGTCATTTTAAGATTGTTCTATACATCAGTTGGTCTCTATGAGCTTCAATATTGGGTCCTAAACCTAGCAGGAACATGCATCCTTGTAGCTGTGTGGGATTATATAGTCAAAATGTTTGCCTTGGGGTAAGTTGAGCCAATGGCAAGATGAGAAAATGTAAGGCATTATTGCTGGGATATGAGTTAACAACAGGGCCTGGTCTATGTTAAAAGTGTTGTTTTTTTTTAAGTACAAAGTGTTTATGTGTTAAAGCATTTTTTAAATTATTACAAGAAAAAAAAGTGATTCACTGTTGAATTGTGTTTGGGAAATAAAGTGGTAGTGGTAATATTTCATCCAGTACGGGGTAAGTTGAAATGAATTCAGATTATTTCCAGGGATACACAACGTCCTGAAATATGAAGATACTATATTTCCCTTGACGGGGTGATGCTGAATGTAAAAAATGGCTCAACTTACCCCACTCTCCCCTATAGAGCCGTAGCTGTATAGAGCCATAGTTACGGTAGCTTACATGGAGGAATACAGTTTCACTCAAACTGTTTGGCTAAAATTTCCTCTACGTGGGAGGAATAGGAAGGGGGGATTTGAGAAAGGTGGAGAGGGCCTGCGGATACACACAGACACACACATACTGACAAATGCACACACAATACTTTAGAACATTCTATTTTGACACAGAACAACACAAATGTAAGTACCTAGCCTTTACCCCTGTTTTTTTCTGTTTATCTCCCTTCCTCGTTCTCTCTCTCTCCCCCTTCAACAGCCATGGAGGAACGTGCTCGTCAGCGAGCAGAACGCAGGAGGGAGGTGGAGGAGCTGAAGACAAAGAAGGAAGAGGAGAGAATAGTGAGGAATGGAGTGTTTAGGCCAGTGGGGGATGTGGAATAGTTTGGTGTTCAAAAATATGTATAGGTCTTCAGATGGGGGGAATTAGAGGCTATTCAACTTTGTATGAAGTTATTGGGTACAATTAAAATGTGTTTGCAGAGGTATACAGGGTTTATAGGAGAGTGTGTGCGGTCGAATGAAGCGAGTTTGGGGAAGTGTGATAGTGTGCAGGAGGCATTAAATCAAGAAACTTTTTATTTTCTCAGGCTCAGCTGAAAGCAGCAGAGGAGGAGAGGCAGAGGGAGGAGGAGGAACAGAAACGTAGAGCAGCTGAAAGGAGAAGGGAGGAGAAGAGACAAGAGAGAGAGGTGATGCAATGTTTACAGGAAAACTGTCCTGGGGACAACTTTCATTTCATATTTGAAAGAAACTCTGTCAGTTCACTAAGAGTGTATATTTAGGACTTCAGGGGCCATATGTATCATTTTAGAGTAGGAGTGCTGACTTGGGATCAATTAATATGATTACATGGACAGGGGGAAGCTGATCCTAGATCACCCCTCCTACTCTGACCCCTGATACCCACAGACCCAGATTTCCATCACAGGGACCATACAGAAAAATCGATGTCATCATCACCTATACAAAACAGAATTCTATATGTAATATACATACCGTATACCCAGTCCATTCTTTCCTGTCCAGGTTTATTGCAGTTGGAATTTCTCAAAATAGACTCTCTTACATCTGTACAAGTGATGTTTTGATGGCAGCTGTTCAAAGCAATGATGCAATGGTTGTTCAATGCCGTGGGTGATAATGTTCGCCTTGCGTCACACTGTCAAGGCATGGTGGTCAGATCTAATTTAGACGGGAGAAGCTTTTGAAATGTGGCTCCTAGCTCTGATCTTAGAACAGCTGAAGTACAAACATAAAACAATAGCTATAGATTAAAACAATAAATACAAGTTGTGTGTGTGTGTCTATAACTATGTGTATGTATTCAGAGGGAGCAGGAGAACCAGAGGAGGTTTGAGCGAGAGCAGCAGCTCCAGACCCAAGCCCAGCAACACTACCATAGAACTCTGTTACTACGGCGAGGCCTGGCGCCATGGAAACGCAGAGTGGCCATGAGCCAAGCCAACACTCAGGTAATCACCAGTGCCATCAGCCTTGGCCAATCAGAGTCTGCACAGAGACTGTCAACACACTCACACTCTCTCCTGTAGAGTCACACAGCTCAGGACAGCCAATCATACACAGCAGAACTAATGTATGCACAGCTACACTCTAATACACAGACAGAAGGAAAATACTCTTTCCCTCAAACAACTACATGCTTTAAGGTGTCATCTTACTCAGTTACCAACCAACACCCTCATAATTCCCAATGGAAATATGACACACACACACACTCTGTATCTAAAGCGTAAACCGAGCACACAAACACCTAGACACACACCCTAATCCCAGACATCACGGTCAGTGCTGTAATGATGTTTACAGGATGCTGTTGGTATGAGCACCTGCTTGACCACCTGTCTGTTAGAACCCGCAGGACAAATTGTACAGGCAGAGAGATGGAATGATGCTAGAGAGAGAGAGAGAGGCTAGAGGAGGAAAGAGGAAGTGAGAGGCTAGAGGAAGAGAAAGGAAGTGAGAGGATAAAGGAGGAGAAAGGAAGTGAGAGGCTAGAGGAAGTGAGAGGCTAGAGGAGGAGAGAGGAAGTGAGAGGCTAGAGGAAGTGAGAGGCTAGAGGAGGAGAGAGGAAGTGAGAGGCTAGAGGAGAGGGGAGGTGAAAGGGTGTGAGAGCCTAGAGGAGAGGCAGAGAGGAAGTGAGAGGCTAGAGGAGAGGGGAGGTGAAAGGGTGTGAGAGCCTAGAGGAGAGGCAGAGAGGAAGTGAGAGGCTAGAGGAGGAGAGAGGAAGTGAGAGACTAGAGGAGAGGGGAGGTGAAAGGGTGTGAGAGCCTAGAGGAGAGGCAGAGAGGAAGTGAGAGGCTAGAGGAGAGGGCTAGAGGAGGTGAGGCTAGAGGAGGTGAGAGTCTGAAGGGGGAGAGAGGAAGTGGGAGGCTAGAGGAAGAGGCGAGAGAGGATGTGAGAGGCTAGAGTAGTGGAGGAGAGAGGAAGTGAGAGGCAGAGAGGAAGTGAGAGGCTAGAGGAAGTGAGAGGCTAGAGGAGGTGAGAAGCTAGAGGAGGTGAGAGTCTGAAGGGGGAGAGAGGAAGTGGGAGGCTAGAGGAAGAGAGGCAAGAGGACGAGAGAGGATGTGAGAGGCTAGAGGAAGTAAGGCTAGAGAGAGCCTAGAGGAAGTGAGAGTCTAGAGGAGAGGAGGAAGTGAGAGCCTAGCGAGAGAGAGAGGCTAGAGGAGGAGAGAGGAAATGAGAGGCTACAGGAGGAGAGAGAAAGTGAGGCTGGAGGAGAAGAGGAAGTGAGAGGATAGAGAGAGTCTAGAGGAGGAGAGAGGAAGTGAGAGTCTAGAGGGTGAGAGGCTCGGAAGTGAGAGGCTAGAGAGAGAGGCTCGGAAGTGAGAGGCTAGAGAGAGAGGCTCGGAAGTGAGAGGCTAGAGGAAGGAGGAAGTGAGAGGGTAGAGAGGAAGTGAGAGGGTAGAGAGGAAGTGAGAGGGTAGAGAGGAAGTGAGAGGGTAGAGAGGAAGTGAGAGGGTAGAGAGGAAGTGAGAGGCTAGAGAGAGAGCAAGGCTAAATGAGGAGAGAGGCTATTGGAGGAGAGAGGCTATTGGAGGAGAGAGGCTATTGGAGGAGAGAGGCTATTGGAGGAGAGAGGCTAGTGGAGGAGAGAGGCTAGTGGAGGAGAGAGGCTAGTGGAGGAGAGAGGCTAGAGGAGGAGAGAGGCTAGAGGAGGAGAGAGGCTAGAGGAGGAGAGAGGCTAGAGGAGGAGAGAGGCTAGAGGAGGAGAGAGGCTAGAGGAGGAGAGAGGCTAGAGGAGGAGAGAGGCTAGAGGAGGAGAGAGGCGGAGAGAGTGAGAGGCTAGAGGAGAGAGGCGCTAGAGGAGAAGAGAGGCTAGAGTGAGAGGCTAGAGGAGGAGAGAGGATGTGAGAGGCTAAAGGAGGCTAGAGGAAGTGAGAGGCTAGAGGGGTAGAGAGGAAGTGAGAGGCTAAAGTAGAGGGCTACAGGAAGAGAGAGAGTGAGATGAGAGGGGTTGCAGGAGAGGAATGATTGGACAGATTAATGATGGACAGGGAAGTGAAGTAGAAGTGAAAATAGATGGTGTGACATCTCAGCAGCATGTTCCAATTTACTGTATGCAACCTTGAGCAGCTGAACAGCTCGTTCAATATCTCATGTTATATTCTGCTACTGGTTTACCTTGACTCCCTGAGCATACCGTGACAACTATCTTTATTTAGTAGTGGTCAAAGTCCTAACTTCTTTAAAGACCATGAGGTTGAAATGAAGGTAGAAAAGAATGCAGTATAGCATCTAGGGTCAAATTTATATTATAAACTGGGTGGTTCGAGCCCTGAATGCTGATTGGCTGACAGCCATGGTATATCAGACCGTATACCATGGGTATGACAAAACATTTAGTTTTACTGCTCTAATTATGCTGGTAACCAGTTTATAATAGCAATAAGGCACCTCGGGGGTTTGTGGTATATGGCCAATATACCACGGTTAAGAGCTGTAGCCTAGAACACCTTTAGCTGTGACATATTGGCCATATACCACACCCCCTCTGGCCTTATTGCTTAAATATATTTTCACCACTTGTAAGCCTCAATGGTGAGAAGACGCCTTATCCCTTTATACCATGCCATTGTGTGTTACCTGGCACATGTGAATAGGTGTGGATGCATACACAGTATTATTTTAATTCCCCTCCAGCTGGCCAGGGCTCATCACAGGCAGTCTCTCCTGAAACGGTGCACCCTGTCCTGGCAGCAGGTAACAGGCGAGTCCCTGGCTCAGAAACGGGCCTCTGCCAAACAACTGCATCAACACATCCTGCTACGGAGGAGCCTGGGCAACTGGAAAAGGGTTAGTGCATGAACATGTACATACACACACAGTCATAAACACACACACAAACACAAACTCTCACATGCACAAGTAGAAACTCATACAAATGGCCACTGTCTTTTTTCCAACACACAAAACATTTGAATACTGATTACAGTTTAATAGTGATGCGGTGGATAGTCTTTTGTATATTTGGTTCAATGAGATGGACAGTCTGTCCATGATGTGTACTGTATCCAAACCTGACTCGTTCTGTTTGACCCATTCTGTCTCAGCTGAAGGACCACCGCATGGTTCTGGAGGGGCGGGCCGACCGGTTCTGGCGCACGCACACTCTGAGGAGGACTCTGATCGCGCTACTAGATCACGTGATCCAGGAGAGGATGGTGGAGTGGGACCGGGAGCAGCAGGCTCAGGGACACAGTGATAGGTGGGTGTGTTTACCTGGGCCTTACTTCCTTTACCAATAACACCTGTCCTAGAAGCCTCTCACCTGTCCTAGAAGCCTCATACCTGTCCTCACCTGTCCTAGAAGCCTTACACCTGTCCTCACCTGTCATAGAAGCCTCTCACCTGTCATAGAAGCCTCTCACCTGTCATAGAAGCCTCTCACCTGTCATAGAAGCCTCTCACCTGTCCTAGAAGCCTCTCACCTGTCATAGAAGCCTCTCACCTGTCATAGAAGCCTCTCACCTGTCATAGAAGCCTCTCACCTGTCATAGAAGCCTCTCACCTGTCCTAGAAGCCTTTACCCCTGTCTCAGCCCTCACCCCTGTCTCAGCCCTCACCCCTGTCTCAGCCCTCACCCCTGTCTCAGGCCTCACCCCTGTCTCAGCCTTTACCCCTGTCTCAGCCTTTACCCCTGTCTCAGCCTTTACCCCTGTCTCAGCCTTTACCCCTGTCTCAGCCTTTACCCCTGTCTCAGCCTTTACCCCTGTCTCAGCCCTCACCCCTGTCTCAGCCCTCACCCCTGTCTCAGGCCTCACCCCTGTCTCAGGCCTCACCCCTGTCTCAGGCCTCACCCCTGTCTCAGGCCTCACCCCTGTCTCAGCCCTCACCCCTGTCTCAGCCCTCACCCCTGTCTCAGCCCTCACCCCTGTCTCAGCCCTCACCCCTGTCTCAGGCCTCACCCCTGTCTCAGCCTTTACCCCTGTCTCAGCCTTTACCCCTGTCTCAGCCTTTACCCCTGTCTCAGCCTTTACCTCTGTCTCAGCCCTCACCCCTGTCTCAGCCTTTACCCCTGTCTCAGCCTTTACCCCTGTCTCAGCCCTCACCCCTGTCTCAGCCTTTACCCCTGTCTCAGCCTTTACCCCTGTCTCAGCCCTCACCCCTGTCTCAGCCCTCACCCCTGTCTCAGCCCTCACCCCTGTCTCAGGCCTCACCCCTGTCTCAGCCCTCACCCCTGTCTCAGCCTTTACCCCTGTCTCAGCCCTCACCCCTGTCTCGGCCCTTACCCCTGTCTCAGCCTTTACCCCTGTCTCAGCCTTTACCCCTGTCTCAGCCTTTACCCCTGTCTCAGCCTTTACCCCTGTCTCAGCCCTCACCCCTGTCTCAGCCCTCACCCCTGTCTCAGCCCTCACCCCTGTCTCAGCCCTCACCCCTGTCTCAGCCCTCACCCTGTCTCAGCCTTTACCCCTGTCTCAGCCCTCACCCCTGTCTCAGCCTTTACCCCTGTCTCAGCCCTCACCCCTGTCTCAGCCCTCACCCCTGTCTCAGGCCTCACCCCTGTCTCATTCTTTACCCCTGTCTCAGCCCTCACCCCTGTCTCAGCCTTTACCCCTGTCTCAGCCTTTACCCCTGTCTCAGCCCTCACCCCTGTCTCAGCCCTCACCCCTGTCTCAGCCCTCACCCCTGTCTCAGCCTTTACCCCTGTCTCAGCCTTTACCCCTGTCTCAGCCTTTACCCCTGTCTCAGCCTTTACCCCTGTCTCAGCCTTTACCCCTGTCTCAGCCCTCACCCCTGTCTCAGCCCTCACCCCTGTCTCAGCCTTTACCCCTGTCTCAGCCTTTACCCCTGTCTCAGCCTTTACCCCTGTCTCAGCCCTCACCCCTGTCTCAGCCCTTACCCCTGTCTCAGCCTTTACCCCTGTCTCAGCCTTTACCCCTGTCTCAGCCCTCACCCCTGTCTCAGCCTTTACCCCTGTCTCAGCCTTACACCTGCTGTATAAGATGCAGACATGCTCCATATGTACTAGCTCACTTTGTTACTGTATAACCGCTGGTTGTTGTAAGGGCTTTTTCTAAGTTGTTCTGTCTGCTTCCCTCTGTTGTGTGTGTGTGTCTGTTCCTCTCTTCTCCATCCCTGTCCCAGGCGGGCGGTGCGGAGCTGTTTCCAGGCCTGGAGACGGTATCCAGGGTGGCTGCGTGAGGAGAGAGAGAGGGAAACCAGGAGGGAGAAGCTTAGACGCAGAGTGGCAGAGGTCCTACCTGACTTCCGCTCCTCTCCTCTGAACTGTCAATGGGGACAAGCCCTGCTGTGATTTACAGGACACACAGGCAGACAGACGGAATACTTCAATACACGATAATCCAGCAGATGGGAGCCAATAAATGTGGCTTGTTGCTGGTGTAACAAGCACACACACACAGGCTGTTTGTCATCCTTAATGACCAGAGAGCTGGATATAACTTTTAATGAAGACCGTTTGGAAATCTTTTGGAAAACCATTGACTCGTTTAAAACTGAAGCGTATGTTCAGGTTATTGAATTTGTTTTATTTTGTTTATCATTGAAGTCACAGTTTCATGTAATTTGACAGAAGCTTTAAGGCATCAATAAGGATAAAAAGCATTCTGTTATTCATATCACCATAAGCGAGTTGCACTGTGGTTTGTGTGTCAGAGTTGTTTTTGTTGCTTAATGCACTTAATGCTTAATGCAACAACACTAATGATCCTGACCAGCCTCAGTCTACAGAGATGTATCAACATGATGCTGTTTAATATAAACCCATGGCCTATTTCTGAAGCTCACAGGAACAGTTACACATAAAAACAACACTAATGATCCTGATCCTGACCAGCCTCAGTCTACAGAGATGTATCAACATGATGCTGTTTAATATAAACCCATGGCCTATTTCTGAAGCTCACAGGAACAGTTACACATAAAAAGAACATCTATTGACAACAGCTGTTCCTTTCTACAGGAGTGTTAATCAGTGTTGAAAGGAACATCTGGGCTGGGGCCTAGGTTTTTTGGGGTCAAGTGGTTTGTTTGCTGTCACACTTCCAGCAAAGAAAGGCACTACAACCAGGGTAGCACAATAAAATGTAGGAGCACCAGAAAATATGTTTTAATGGATTGAGATAAAGCCTCTATGAATTCTAGCCAGTTATGAAGCACATGCTGTGCCCTAGAAACGAATGACCCTTTAAAGATATTGTTTATTATAAAAAGCAAAAATGTTGATACATTACCTGTCATTTGTGGAATTATGTTTTTACATTGTGCACTATTGAAAAATATGGGTTGTTTATGAATTCAAAGGACCAATAAAAAGAGATAAACTTAGAGGTGCTGGATTTTAGGCCGGTGGCGACAGGGTGTCCTTCGGAACACGAGGAAGCAGCAGTTCCAGTTCAAGGGTTTAATTAAGCTCCGCACACACATACAACACCACTCTCTCTGATCCTAATTGTGGTCCTGTAAAGAAAAAAGAACTTAGGCTATCGCACAGTATGGGGGAAAAAATGCATATTTCCACGTCAGCAACTAAACAGGCTGTGTGGACCCAAACACATGCAAGATGCACAAAGGACAATAGAGCAATGTCGAAATATCTACACATAAAACAATAAGCATGAGCGTTCTACAACCGAAAATACATTAGCGCCACAGACAAATGCTAACAAATGCTAATCGCTAAATAGTAATACATTTCGTATGACGATGCTAATGCTGACAACACTTGCAGGAGTACACGAGCTAGCTTGCAAATTTAACACAAATGGTACATGCAAAGTCGGAAGTTTACATACAGCTTAGCCAAGTACATTTAAACTCAGTTTTTCACAATTCCTGACATTTAATCCTAGTAAAAAATTCCCTGTTTTAGGTCAGTTAGGATCACCACTTTAAGAATGTGAAATGTCAGAATAATAGTTAAGAGAATGATTTATTAGCTTTTATTTCTTTCATCGCATTCCCAGTGGGTCAGAAGTTTACTCAATTAGTATTTGGTAGCATTGCCTTTAAATTGTTTAACTTGGGTCAAACGTTTCGGGTAGCCTTCCACAAGCTTCCCACAATAAGTTGGGTGAATTTTGGCCCATTCCTCCTGACAGCTGGTGTAACTGAGTCAGGTTTGTAGGCATCCTTGCTCGCACACGCTTTTTCAGTTCTGCCCACAAATGTTCTATAGGATTGAGGTCAGGGCTTTGTGATGGCCACTCCAATACCTTGACTTTGTTGTCCTTAAGCCATTTTGCCACAACTTTGGTATGTATGCTTGGGGTAATTGTCCATTTGGAAGACCCATTTGCGACCAAGCTTTAACTTCCTGACTGATGTCTTGAGATGTTGCTTCAATATATCCACATAATTTTCCTACCTCATGATGCCATCTATTTTGTGAAGTGCACCAGTCCCTCCTGCAGCAAAGCACCCCCACAACATGATGCTGAAACCCCCATGCTTCACAATTGGGATGGTGTTCTTCGGCTTGCAAGCCTCCCCGTTTTTCCTCCAAACTTAACGATGGTCTTTATGGCCAAACAGTTCTATTTTTGTTTCATCAGACCAGAGGACATTTCTCCAAAAAGCACAACCTTTGTCCCCATGTGCAGTTGCAAACCGTAGTCTGGCTTTTTTATGGCGGTTTTGGAACGGTGGCTTCTTCCTTGCTGAGCGGCCTTTCAGGTTATGTCGATATAGGACTCGTTTTACTGTGGATATAGATACTTTTGTACCTGTTTCCTCCAGCATCTTCACAAGGTCCTTTGCTGTTGTTCTGGGATTGATTTGCACTTTTCGCACCAAAGTATATGCAGTAGACTATTGTCTGTACATATTGGTCCTAGCATTGTTGCTTCTGTCTGTAATAGTATGGGTTAGTATGGGTTTATTCTCCTACGCTGTGTAGGAGTGTAGCGAATAAACCCATTCTAAACCCATACTATTACAGACAGAAGCAACAATGCTAGGACCAATATGTACAGACAATAGTCTAAAGACTAGGAGACAGAACGCGTCTCCTTCCTGAGCGGTATGATGGCTGCGTGGTCCCATGGTGTTTATACTTGCGTACTATTGTTTGGAAATTAGAAATACATCCACAGGTACACCTCCAATTGACTCAAATTATGTCAGTTAGCCTATCAGAAGCTTCTAAAGCCATGACATCATTTTCTGGAATTTCCCAAGCTGTTTAAAGGCACAGTCAACTTAGTGTATGTAAACTTCTGACCCACTGGAATTGTGATACAGTGAATTATAACTGAAATAATCTGTCTGTAAACAATTGTTGGAAAAATGACTTGTGTCATGCACAAAGTAGATGTCCTAACCGACTTGCCAAAACTATAGTTTGTTAACAAGAAATTTGTGGAGTGGTTGAAAAACACGTTTTAATGATTCTAAGTTTATGTAAACTTCTGACTTCAACTGTATTTACAACAGACACTATTTAGCTCCAAACAACAAGACATCAGAATTTTTTTGGCACTTACATTTAGCTGCACGTACAATAAACATCAGAAAGAAAAGCCCTTTCTTCTAAGGTAGAACTAGCAGGAGAGAAAAACATTTTGGTCATCAGAATGAAAACTACAGACTGCCTGAGGCTCTGCCTGGTCAGGTATTACGGTAAGTCCCTGGGAAAAAGGCTGCTGATTGGCTAATATAATTATGATGATTGGCGTGACCTTATTCCAATAGGAAAACTAAAAGAAAGTTGGAGTCTTGGAAAAGAGATGAGCTGGCCGTTTTTACAACAATTTTCTTATTGAGATGCATTACATTGAAAATTGAACACAGTCAGGTGTGAGCTGTCTCTTTAAGAACATAATGTTTGTGAGTAACAGCATGCAAGAGATCAGTTATTCATATGATCATTGATCTCCTGAAGAAGCTATCCCTTTTCATTTAATTCTGTGCACCCATATTTTTGGATACTCTGGTAAAGTTACCAGGTTATAGAGCTGAGCAGCTTGTAGTCCTAAAACGGGGAAATTAGTTATCTCAGGTTTCTTCAGCCATCCCTATGGGGAAGGAATAGGGTTTTGGAATAAACGTTGAAATAAGGTCTGAGGTTAACACATTTAATGTAAATTGTCCGCTGGCGATTTTTATGAATTGTTCAGCAGTCTAATGGTTTGGGGGTAGAAGCTGTTGAGGAGCCTTTTGGTCCTAAACTTGGCGCCCCGGTACCGCTTGCCGTGCAGTAGCAGAGAAAACAGTCTATAACTTGGGTGACTGGAGTCTCTGACAAATTTCTTTGCTTACCTCTGACACTGCCTATTTTATAGGTCCTGGATGGCAGGAAGCTTGGCCCCAGTGATGTACTGGGCCGTTCGCACTACCCTCTGTAGCGCCTTACAGTCAGATGCCGAGCAGTTATCATACCAGGCGGTGATGCAACCGGCCAGGATGCTCTCGATGGTGCAGCTGTAGAACCTTTTGAGGATTTGGGGACCCATGACAAATATTTTCAGTCTCAAGAGGGGGAAAAGGTTTTGTTGTGCCCTCTTCACGACTGTCTTGGTATGTTTGGACCATGATAGTTCGTTGGTGATGTGGACACCAAGGAACTTGAAACTCTCGGCCTGCTCCACTACAGCCCCGTCGATGTTAATGGAGGACTGTTTGGCCCGCCTTTTCCTGTAGTCCACGATCAGCTCCTTTGTCTTGCTCACATTGAGGGAGAGGTTGTTGTCCTGCCACAACACTGCCAGTTCTCTGACCTCCTCCCTATAGGCCATCTCATCGTTGTTGGTGATCAAGCCTATCACTGTTGTGTCGTCAGAAAACTTAATGATGGTGTTGGAGTTGTGTTTGGCCATGCAGTCGTGGGTGAACAGGGAATACAGGAGGGGACTAAGTACACACCCCTGAGGGGCCCCAGTGTTAAGGATCAGCATGGCAGACGTGTTGTTGCCTACTCTTACCACCTGAGGGCGGCCCATCAGGAAGTCCAGGATCAAGTTGCAGTGGGAGGTGTTTAGTCCCAGAGTCCTTAGCTTAGTGATGAGCTTCGTGGGCACTATGGTGTTGAACGCTGAGCTGTAGTCAATGAACAGCATTCTCACATAGGTGTTCCTTTTGTCCAGGTGAGAAAGGGCAGTGTGGAGTGCGATTACGAACCATGGCGGAATTACTGCCTACAAAAAGACGGCATTACTATTTCTGTCTATTAGCTTGCTAACTGAACAAGTTGTAAACAATGGTTAGCGGACCGCAAGTAGTTTTAGAAAGGCCCAGGACATGGTTTATGAATGTAATAATGCGCTGCCAATGCGCGACAGAAAGAAGAGAAACTTAGCAGTGGTCATATGGGTCCTATCTTTGAGTAGTTTTCTCTACTAAGTAGGACTGGGAATTGCCAGGGAGATCACGATATTATATTATCACGATACTTAGGTGCAGATACGATATGTGTTGCGATTCGATGTTCCAAACAAATTCCTCATCAAATTGCTCATCTGCTTCAGAGGGACAAGAGAGAGCCATGAGAAAACGAGTTTTGATCAGTCATGGAAATAACAGGAAGGACCCTGGAAAGAAATTGTGTGAGGAAAATGAGGAAGGCGAGATAATTAATGTTAAAACGATCGATGGAGGGATGAAAGTTGCATGGAATAATTGCAACCCAATAATGGGAGACAAGATCAAGCAGAGATAAAAAAAAAAAAAAAAAGGAAAGGTAGAGATGAGATTGGGGCTGTCAGTCCCGGTACCATACGTGGTTGTGTTATTGTAGGAAGTGGTTTAGCTCAGGGACAGGGTATTGACTTGGGCGCTACTTCACAACAGAACCGATCACTGTAGGCAGGGTTCCCATTTACAGGTTTATTTGGGGAAATAAACAATGATGCCAGAAAACGTGTGTAGCCTAATGGAAACGGCAGATACAGTATAGGAAAAATGTTCTAAACATTGACGACACTTTTATTCGTTCGACAGGGGTAGATTTTTATTTAGTCAAACTTTCTTTATTGCGACAAATAATGGAAATTGTGTTTTTCGAATAAATCATGATTGCAGAATAATTTAAGGTCCTACACAGTGCACGTGATGTCATCAATGATCAAGCTCCACTCCACATGTAATTATAAATACCTACAGCTGCTAAATCTATTTTTACAACTTTAAAAATAATGGTTCTTTGCAGGACAAGGATTTTCCTGACTTTCAAGAATCCTGAATTGATTCACCTTGTTTATTCGTTTGGCTAGCAAGTTTCACCATGAAACTATTTCAGATCTACAGGAGTGTACGTTTCACCATGACACGGACTGTGGCGATACCAATGATTTATACAGTATAAACCCTGGATTGCTGTTGCTATGTATTCGCCAATGAGAGACTTTGAAGTCACCGGTCAGCCATATTGGCACTCACCAGTATCTGTAGTCCTCCATAGGAATTTATGGAATTCTACAGTATTTCATTTAAATGTTTCAGGATCAAAATTATGTGTATTTAGGATTTTTTCTGTACTTGTTCACAGTAACATTAGTACTTAAAAAAAAACGACAGAGGCAGCTCATGGTAGAGAAATTAACATTCAGTTCTCTTGCAACAGCTCTGGCGGACATTCCTGCAGTCAGCATAACAATTGCACACTCCCTCAAAACATCTGTGGCATTGTGTTGTGTGACAAAACTGCACATTTTAAAGTGGCCTTTTATTGTCCCCAGCACAAGGTGCACCTGTGTAATTTATCCTGCTGTTTAATCAGTGTCTTGATATACCACACCTGTCAGGTGGATGGATTATATTGTCAAAGGAGAAATGCTCACTAATAGGGATGTAAACACAATTTGAGAGAAATATGCTTTTTGTACATTTGGAAAATGTCTGGGATTCTTACATTTCAGCTCATGAAACATGGGACCAACACATTACATGTGGCGTTTATGTTTTTGTTCAGTGTAATTTATTAGCAGGGTTTCCCAAACATGGTCCTCGGGATCCTAAGGGCTGCACATTTTGGTTTTTGCCGTAGCATTACACAGCTGATTCAAATACCCAACTAATCATCAAGCTTTGATCAATTGAATCAGCTGTGTAGTGCTAGGGCAAAAACCAAAACATGCACACGTTGGGTTCCTGATGACCGAGCTTGGAAAACGATGCATTAAGGTGTCTGTAACAGAATAAACGTTGCAAAAACTAATGTAGACATTTGGTAAATGCATTTCTATAGTTTGCAAAATATTTTTTACAATGGTGGGGCAGTGCCAAGATGGAGGTGCTTCAATACAGTGCCTCCTGTCAGTCATCTAGTGTATATATAAATATTTGGGACATCTGAGGAGAGAAGGTGATGGCAGTCAGAAGTCTGAGGTGTGGAGATATGCTGCCATCAGTTGGTGAAAGACAGTACAGCAGATGCATCCTTCAACTCTAGCCCATAATCACTGAGGGTGAAGTTACCCCTAGACACTGATCCAAGGTCTGTTTTGTGTTCTTCCCCCTTATGGTTCAAGTCAGGATGCTTTGAGGCACAGGAGGTAGGTGGCACCTTAATTGGGGAGAACGGGCTCGTGGTAATGGATGGAGCAGCATTAGTGGAATGGTATCAAATACATCAAACACACGGTTTCCACGTGTTTGATGCCATTCCATTTGAGCTGTTACAGCCATTATTATGAGCTGTCCTCCCCTCAGCAGCCTCCTGTGGTATGAGGGTAAAATGATCCTAGATCTGTTTCTGTGGGCAACTTCTACCTGGATCGTCCAATTGATCAGTCACTTCTAAAGGTGTAATGACGATGATGAGCAGCTCAGCTACACCAAGTCAGTGAGACTGGGTGAGGGTGTGTGCAGGCCTTCTCCCATTGTCAGGAACTCTGCCCAGTTGCCACGGAAACCATGTGAGTAGACTCCCGTGTCAACGACGAGGCCCCAGTAGTGGCTGCGGGCGGTCTTGTCTCGGAGGGCGATGCGCACCTCTCGCTCCGTCACGTTGTAGCTGACGTTGATGAGCTGCAGGACCAGCAGGTGTAGCAGGCCACCCGTCACTATGCTGCTGTACCACGCACAGGTGAAACACAGTGCCGAGCTGGAACACACACACACTTTAGACACTAATATTACTCATATATTCCTGAAAATCCCTAGCCACTAGCCCACAACCCTCAAATTTGTTCTGAAATTGTTTTGGTTGTTAGAAATAGATAAGATTACCATTCCTAGAATATTATTTTGTTGAAATATAATTTGATTTTGAGAAATTAAGATAATTGATTGCAACCAGATTGGCCATTTTAATGTATATGACCCATATGATATTAAATAAATGTAATACATATAGAGAACTGATTTTTTTCGGAACAGTTTTTCCTTGTTGGAGTGGAATTGGTGTGGGGGGGGGGGTCCGTGGGTTGCTTTTGACAATGTCTTTGGATTCCTCATGTCTTACTCATTGTTTAAAAAAAGTAGGGTCCAAATCAGATGTTAGGTAATATTTTCATTTAATATTATATGAACCCTATAAATTAAAATGGACAATTTGGGTGCAATCAATTAGCTTAATTTCTCAGAGATCTAATTATATTTCCAACAAAATAATGTTTCAGGAATGCTGATCTTATCTGTTTCTAACTACAGAAATGATTTCAGAAGAATCTGAGATGGTGGGTGTCATGGCTTGTTGAAATGACATGGAACGACTCTACACACACATCACATCAAAACGCACATCATCAGCAACCAGACACATTCACTCTTACACAATAAACCCGGCAGAGCCACATTCAGTAACTGCTCTGTAAATCTGGGTCAGTGGTTGATAAAGAAGTAGGCCTGGTTGGGTGAGATACGATGATGAAATCTCTTATAGAAATGTTTATTAACCTACATTACCCCTATAAATACCTGGCTATTTCAAAACCTCACAGCTTAAATGTCCCAGATAGAGAAAAGACTGAATTGATGCAATTAAAAATCCCGTGTTCCCTTATAGAATGACCAGGAAGCCATTTGGCTGTGTGCCAGTGGGTATTTTAGGACACTATTGACCAACACCGCCTCATTTCACAGGCTCATTTTAGCCTCTAATGCCTAATAGTGTGTGTGAGTGAGCTAATCATGTGTGTGTGCATCATATACTGCAAATAAAATCAAATTGTATTTGTCACATACGCCAAATACAACAGGTGTAGACCTTACAGTGAAATGCTTACTTACAAGCCCTTAACCAACAATGCAGTTTTAAGAAAAATAACAAAAAAAAAAGAAAAAAGTCACAAATAATTAAAGACCAGCAGTAAAATAACAATAGCGAGGCTATATACAGGTGGTACCGGTACAGAGTCAATGTGCGGGGGCACCGGTTAGTCGAGGTAATATGTACATGCAGGTAGAGTTATTAAAGTGACTATGCATAGATAATAAACAGAGAGTAGCAGCAACGTAAAAGAGGGGGTGGAGGGGGGGCAATGCAAATAGTCTGGGTAGCCATTTGATTTGATGTTCAGGAGTCTTATGGCTTGGGGGTAGAAGCTGTTTAGAAGCCTCTTGGTCCTAGACTTGGCGCTCCAGCGCTGGAGTCTGACAATTTTTAGGGCCTTCCTCTGACACCGCCTGGTATAGAGGTCCTGGATGGCAGGAAGCTTGGCCCCAGTGATGTACTGGGCCGTACGCACTACCCTCTGTAGTGCCTTGCGGTCAGAGGCCAAGCAGTTGCCATACCAGGCAGTGACGCAACCAGTCAGGATGCTCTCGATGGTGCAGCTGTAGGACCCATGCCAAATCTTTTCAGTTTCCTGAGGTGGAATAGGTTTTGTTGTGCCCTCTTCACGACTGTCTTGGTGGGCTAGGACCATGTTAGTTTGTTGGTGATTCTGGACACGATTGTGTGCGTTAGCGCTCAAAAACCCATCTTCACTGTATGTTGGGTTTTCAGCCGTTACATTCGCCCACATTTGGCTCCGTGTAAACTACAATTACGACGCTGTGTTATAACGTTTAGAAAACATCAATAATCACTGCTTTCTAAATGGTTTTTGAAACATATGCTGATATGCCCCTTATCTTTCATGTCAGCGGGAAAGAATCTTTCAAATAAAAAATATACACTTACTGTAGCAGCTTTAAACAGATCTATACACGGTGTGCCTCCAGCTGAGGAACTACACTTCCTCCCCAGTTAGCTTACACACAGGTGTTTGGAGCACACTGGATAGCTGCCACCTGTGCTAATCAGCTATGTCTTCCTGTAACATGGTGATATGGCCATGTGGGAACACTAACCCAAACCCTACAAAAGGTGTGAAGTCATTTACCTTTTTTTATCCCTGATATGAAAGAAACGTTCCTTATGTTTCCAAAACAGTACCGCAAGCGGTGAGTCTTAATGTTTAGACCAACCGGCAGGGCTCTTATCAAACTCCCCCAGTCAGAAGATACTGTCGTCAATAGGCGCTACGGTAGTTTGTGTCTACAAATGGGGTAGGTGTGTCCTGTGCATCCCTGTTACCTGTACTGATTGTAGACACCTGGGCAGTAGAGCAGGGCGCTGAGCAGGTTCTGTTGGGGACACACGCTGCGCAGCACCAGACTGATCCCATACAGAGAGGTCAACAGGAAGAGGAGGAGTGTCGACAGGAAGCTGCGGTGATTGGCCTGGCCCACACAACTATTTATCCTGCCACAGTGGCGACATGACAGACACGACACACAGAAAGACAGACAATACACAGTACTGAGACCATGCGGTTAAACCAAACACACAAACACACAGTACAGCTCTGATTTGTAATTTGGATGAGAGCATCTGCTGCTTAACGAATACAATGTAAGAGTTACTTAGAACCCATGATTACTCCAAACACACACACACACACACACACACATCTGTACGAGTGATTGAATTATATATATTTTTTGCACGATTGTGTGCGTTACAGATCAGTGTGACTCAGAAACACAAGCCTATGGCTGATGACACAGAGGCAAGATAATGTCACTGATAATTGCTTAAACGTTGCTTCTTAGGCCTGGCATGGCACTGCTTAGACATGGCGTGTGTACTAAATTACAGAGAAGGGCCTCCTTTCCAGACAGACAAAGGTGTTTTTAAGAGGACCCACCAGACACAGTGGTGGTCCAGCCTCAGGACACAGACACCACAGATCCTGCAGTGTCCCGCCCTGGGGGGCCGCACCACCCTGCACGTAGAGCACCACTTCCTGCTCCGCCCACTCTCCCTCTGCTCCACCCCTTGGCCCTGCTGCTCCGACCCACTCCCCCGATTGGCTAGCACCACTTCCTGCCCGACCCCATTGAGGCCGGTGTGGGCGGGGTCTCTGTCCGAAGGTGAGCTGTGATAGGTCACCGTGCTGTGGACGTCGGCCGTGTGAGGCAGTACGTAGCCGGGCTCTCTCTTGGTGTGGATGAGTGAGGCCAGAGTGAGGGCCACCCCAAGGGTCACTGTACCCAGCTGGGTCAGCCCTACACCCCCCCTGGGGAAGACCTCGGTGAGGAAGAGGTAGTACATGTAGCCCAGGGAGAACAGGGCCAGGCTGAGGAAGAACAGAGTCCGGCCCTTCTTACGGTGGATGACGTAGTAGTACCATAGAACCAGTACCGGTAGAGTGGTCAGAACCACCATGCCCAACAGGAAGTGAAGGGCTGCGATGTGTAGGAGGACAGGAAGTAGGAGCAGTGGGGGCAGCACCGATAGATCAACACGCCGGGCTCCGCCCCAGAACCAGGGAACACGGAGGCGGTCGCTCACCATGGTAACCAGACGGGACAGTGAATCTGCCTTCTGGGGCTCTTTCTTCAGCCATCTGAGGGAGAGAAGCAGACATTTAGTTTCTGATGTGATGCCAAACTGGATGAAGAATATTTAGCTAAGAATGTGAAGGTAACTGGCCGTAGATGGGTAAGCCACTCCCTCACCTGTCACAGGCATCGTCCAGGTCCTCACAGTCACAGCAGCAGGCTGCCACATGGCTCCGCCCCCCCTGACGGTCCACATACTCACAGCAGCACAGAGGCTCATCCAGCTCCAACGCCTCATTGGCTCGCTTCTTCATGACAGACAGCCAGTCAGCCTGGAAGGTTTTCAGTCTCCTGCAGAGATGAAGGGTGAGCGAGTGTGGGTTGGTGTGTGCGTGTGTCCTAATCTCATGGGGATGCACATAGATGGAGGTAAATGTGTGGCAGGGAGTCGTGGTTAACGGTCCTTTATAACAATAACCTCCTCAGTCACAGGAAGCAAGGTCGATGCCTCCCCAGGTACCAGATAAATTAGACTATTTATTTTTGCTCAGTGCAAACCACCCCTTCTGCAGTGGGAGATGTCTTTCAAATGAGGGGGGCTAGGAGGAGGATGAGAAGGGAGATTCATTGTTAGCTCTATATGGTATTGGCTGTAATTGGAAATCCGAACCAACTGATTTGAGCGGGAGAGGCTCGTTTCTCGTGGGTCTCCAATGCGCCCTTGCGCAGAGGACATTGCTACCAATTTGGGCTCGACCGCGTGGCGACAAATTGGGCTGTCTTCCAGCTAGTCTGTGAAGGGGACTGCTGAACAGCCTATCAACCACATATGTTGTGGCATTCGCAGGCCAATGGAATTGCCATCTAGTAAAGGCCTTTCCCTCCTCAAAAGGTTACCAATTTCCTAGAAAATGAAGCCCACGGGTTTAATTCTGGGTTAGCCTATACAGAGAATAGTGAATGCATTTAGCCTTGATGTTTTTGCTACTACCAATCTAATATAGATTGTTGTAGCCTCTGGGCACGTGCCCTGTGTGCCCGGTTGGTATTCCGTTATGATTACTACAAGTTTAGATAGCTGGCTAGACTAACTACCAATGTAAAAATGATTTGCTGACATGGCTAATTGAGTGACTGTCAGTGCCTGACAAGAGAAAATCTGCTGCATTTCGAAATGGCACCTGGTGTATTATACTATACGCATTAGTATGTTGAGACAAACTGAGTACCTAAAAAAAATTTGGGGACCGCTTATGCCTGGAACCTGCCCTGAGTAACAGACAATTAGACAACCTGCTTAAACTTCTGGATACAATGTCGCCGTCTTGACAGTTGATACAAAGTAGCCAGCCCATCGTTGCGTAAAGGATAGCTGGCTATCATTTGACTCTACTTAACCCCCTTGTGAATAGAACAGACATGTCTCGTGTAATAGAAAATAACAACTGGTATTCATGTAGTTTATGAAAAGTCATATGGCCTACCTACAGGCACCTACTTCCGTAACAAAATGTAGGCTAGGGTACATTAGGAACTGCCTACTGAACTGGCTAGGAAATGAGCCTGGCCTCAGGACAACGTTGCTCACAACCGCACATGCCTAAAAATGTAAACTGAATGTAGCTATGCAAATCACGTAGCCTACCTGCCCGACTGTCCTGTTGGAGGTTTATTCTAATATGTTGTTAATCCAACAAGGTATGTAGGCTATTTCGTCTCCCTTCCGATGTTGAAGTCATTCCTATCCCAGACCGCGCGCGTCACTGCTGTAGAGGCTACTATGGAAAGCGCTGGAACCCCATAGTCACCCCATGCAACTTTTCAACACATAGTATTTTCCGCTGGTATGTATGTATGTATGTATGTAGGTATGTATGTATGTAGGTATGAAGAGCGGACAGAGGTCCACACATAGCCTACTCCTCCTCCTCTGTCGCTGGGGTTGTCTCGTCAGTAGGCGGCAACACGACTGCCTGTGCTGTGGAGTGGCGGAGTCCGTTTCTCCTTCATACTTCTGACGTCAATAGAGGAGGTAACCCTTTATTTCCCGCAAATGAATTTTTACCAATCTGAATCAAGACAATGGTACTGTCTATCAACAATAGCATGTTCAATTAAATACGCAAACATTAAGCTTATTTTAACTGTTCAACCCAGAGACATATTTTCGAAGGAAAATGTATGCACTCATGTAGCGCTGGATAAGAGCGTCTGCTAAATGACTAGTGTCAAATGTTATGGGGAAGGCTATTTTGGGTCCCAAAGCCAAGTTGTTTCAGAAAAGGTCACAGATCAGTTGTTGGCAAAGTATAATCTATCAACTGGAGAGCTAAGGCTCCTTTCTGTGACATTGGAGGTGTTGAGCTATGGTGGATTTCCTATGATCTGGAAAGTAGCCAATTAGATCAGATCAAAAGTATTTACTTCCCCGGTTTGTTTAATGTCGGTTGTCTCTTCTGACAGAGTATATTTAAACAGCCACAGCAATGATGCCAATACATTTTTAATGGTTTTACACAAGGACTTTCCTCAACTACTGTAACTAAATATACTGCATCTTGGTTACAAGTCTAATAGTTTTACTACAACCAGGCATTTGTACTGATAGAGTGAAGTAACCTCAAACTCACTCTAATCACATTCACAAATGTGATTAGAGCAGTAGGTTAAAAGTAGAAAGATGGGTTATGCTGACTGTAGAGTGCTTTTAGCCTGACCGTGATCATAACATGTCCCTATCTTACAATACATTGAGAAGACTAACACGGCAGGAAAGTGTTTCTTTATTCAAAGCAACAATACATTACATCTTTGTCTAACAAATGTACAAAATAGCCAAAAAATTATACAGTGTGTGTGTGTGTGTGTGTGTGTATAAACTATTCACATCCAATGGTTCACATTGATTCCATGTAACAACGGTAAGAAGATTCCTGTGCTTTTATTTAAAAGATAAGGATGGGCGTTACATAGTCTGAAGCTATACCGCCACACACAGAAATGAGTGGTATATGCTGCACAAAATGAACATTTGTCATTGTAAATTGTAATTTACAATAATAACAATTCAAACAAAGTTAAAAAGGCACTAGTGTGGATTCAACTCAGAGTCCAGACCAAACTTGTGGTGGTCACATTCTTCTAGTGGACGTACACAAAAGCAGTGCAGCATTTTAGTGCTGTGGCTTCTTGAATGGGTTTGGCATGTGGATGGAATATTAATTCCACAACAGCCACTAACCCTCTAGCCTAGCCTAGCCTAGCCTACATGGGACAGCTATCAGGATTAACAAAATGTAATAAGTATTATTCAATCGGGATGTTTTGGTTCTAACCAAATGCTCCTGAGAAAGTTCACCTGGGTCACGTTCAGTGGGGTGCAATGTTATAGAACGTTCAGATAAAAAAATATTATGTAGAACAAACTCATGTAGAATAAGGTTACATGACAGGTCTATAAAAGGCATTTATATCTGCAGCGTTCAGAACATTGCACCCTTCTGAACACAACCCTGATATTGAGGTCTGCTGTACATCTACAAACCAGCTGAAAAACCCCAAACCATCCAAGGCTAACATTTTTTCATCTTCTCAACTGCATATTTATTCACATTTTCACAAGAGCAGAAACCCATGGGCATCCAAATAAACTATTAAAATTACTTTCTGAAAGCCTTCTAATTGAAAAAAAATAAGATTCAAAATTAATCTAAAAACCATAAAAAGTACACAAGGCACTGTGCAAAAAGTAAAAATATTTCATGGATTCCTTACATTGGCATTCATTTCTATCAAAACATTGGCTCTCATCTGCTGTGCTCATCACACCATCGGCTCACATCTGCTGTGATTGGCTTGTCAATCGAAGGGGTACGCAGTACACAGTGAGGCATGCAGTAGAACTTCTAACTTAATCACAGTAAACCCAGCACCAACATTAAGGAAGAATAAAGAACTACCAAACTGAAAACAGAACCCTACATAAACCCCAGTCGTCTCCCAGTGTTGGTGATGGTTGGGAACCTTTTTCTTCCTCCACAGCGCAGTGCCGACAGTAGAACTTTGATAAGAATTTGTTCTTGACTGACTTGCCTAGTTAAATAAAATAAAAATTAAAACATCCATCTACCTGGTACCACACTATTAAAGGCCCTGGGACTTGAACCATTGTTGCTCTCAGTAACAAGTCTGTGCATGAGTCGTCCCTTTAGCAACACCCCTGGTTACAAGAGAGTCCTCAGAGGCGTGTCCCTGTAGCCTTTACAACCCCAGGCTTCAGAGGGCGTAGTGAGGTCGCCAGGTGTGACGGTGTCACTGCAGAATTGCTGTTCTGTTGGTTACAAATTTCTGCTGAAGCAGCGACAGAGAACTGCGGAGCTATGGGGAAAAGAGGGGAAAAACTGTCATTGTCTGTACAGACACAGAAACACCTGCAGGAGGAATTCGGGAGCCTGTAACACAAACATAGCTGGTCGTTTGACTGACCTGCTCCAATAGGTTAATGGAGTCCTGCAGCACTGCTTTCAGCAGCAAAGTCTCCTCTCTGGTCCTGTATGTTGGGGCCGGTTCGGGAAAGAAGTCAGCAGCAAAACTGAGGAGACATAGTCAGCATGACGAGAGAGAGAGAGAATTCCACAACAACCCGATCCTGTCAGATCATTGATTACTCCAAGAAATGATGAACGAAGGTTTTTCCTGACTTGGATGCATGCTAAGGGGACGTGGCTGACCTGCAAACCGATATACTGTATTTATTTTCTAATTGATTATAATTGTTAGGGTTAGGTGTTTGGTAAAGTTTAGGTTATAGATTGTCTGCCGTTTCCTACTAGCACTGACTTTGCTGATAGCTTCTTTATTGAGGAAAAATGTACTGACTATGACTGTGATATGTGGTTGTCTCACCTAGCTATCTTAAGATTACATTTACATTTACGTCATTTAGCAGACGCTCTTATCCAGAGCGACTTCCAAATTATAAGATGAATACACTAAGTCGCTCTGGATAAGAGTGTCTGCCAAATGACTAAAACATCAAATGTAATGTGAAAAGTGCAGGCCGTCGCCCGGTGTGCAGCAGCCTACCTGCTCTCGGTCCTCTCCCGGAGGTGGTGCTTGGTGCTCAGGTACATGCGGTTGGCCACATCCTCCATGGCCCACAGCTTAAAAAACAGCCCCAGGTTCAGTACTGTTAGGATCAGCAGACTGGGAACACACAGCCAGAGAAAGAGGCAGTGAGGTTTCTGATTACCTGGCTAAGTTCAACACACACCTAGCTAATATACTGCACCTAAGTACTGTTTGAGCTCATGAAGCAGAATGTACTCATAGCAAGCGGTACCGGAGCGCCAAGTCTAGGTCCAAGAGGCTTCTAAACAGCTTCTACCTCCAAGCCATAAGACTCCTGAATATCTAATCAAATGGCTACCCAGACTATTTGCATTGCCCCCCCCCCCCCTCTTTTACACTGCTGCTACTCTGTTATTATCTATGCATAGTCACTTTACTATGCATAACTCTACCTACATGTACATATTACTAGTGATGCACCGATATTACATTTTTGGCCGATACCGATATCCAATATGTTCCTTGCCAAAAAAAAAAACGATACCGATATTTACAATTTTAGCAGCCTTTTAAGCATTCTACTACAATTAAATAGTTAACACACACACACAGATGCAGCGGTCTAAGGCACTACATCTCAGTGCAATAGGCGTCACCACAGTCCCTGTTCAAATCCAGGCTGTATCACATCCAGCCGTGATTGGAAGTCCCATAGTGCGGCGCACAATTGGCCCAGTGTCGTCCGGGCCATCATTGTAAATAAGAATTTGTTCTTTACTGACTTGCCTAGATAAATAACAGGTTACACACACCACACTGACCAAAAAGTTATTTTGTTGGCATTTACGTATGTCCCCATTACCAGTAAAACATCATCAAAACCTTTTTATTTCACTTACTTGCTGTGCTGTTTCGTTGTTCAGTCGTTTAATTCTCAACCAGGATTTCTATGGAACGCCGTTTGGGTCTTTGCGTCGTGTCAAATAACACAACATCTGTTTCAGTAGCTATATAGTTAGCTAGCACCATTCTACTATGTATTCATTTGGATTACTGTCAATGACACTTATTTTGAAGGCAAACCGCAAATTCCACTATTGTGCCTAATCCTTACTGTGGCTAGCTTCACAACACATAACCCGGTGCGGTAGAGCCTCACTAGCCAGATGAAGCTAGCTGGCTGCTTATAACGTTAGCTTTGGGCAACAGGGTTAAGTTGCTGACTAGCGATTTATTTTCATGAACTGAAGTTCAATTTCAATAGGCGAACAACAAGTGGCAACCTAGCTAATACTTACTCACAAGGATTCCTAAATCATTGCTAAGAATAATGAAAATGACTGCAGGTTCTACTGGTCATTGTTTTCAGGCTGGTTGTATTGGTGCTAGCTAGGTACCAAGCTAAAGCTAGCTACCCCAGAAGTTGCAGTCAAACAAACTATGCTTTATTACCAACACGGTATTGTAAAGATATCGTTCGTGGCTGGTGTTAGCATACTTTTTTGTACAGCTTTGACACGCAAAAACCCAAACGGTGTTCCATAGTATGTATGTCATGAAGCTAATAGCAGTGACGTTATTACTGTGTAACTCCGGTAGGGAAACATCTGAAAAATAGCGCACTTGGTAGTGTGTACCAGCACTCGACCAGTCGGCTAAAGCCAACATCACCCATGACAGAGAACGGTTGATAGTCAAGGGTAATGAATTCCATTATCTTGGCTTTAATGGATTTCACCTTTGAGTTGTCTCGCTGAAATGTTGTTACTCTTTGAAATAACTGCTCGATCCACACAGCAGACATTGTGGGCTAGTTTAGGAATGCTGTGTTGCACGTATAGCGCAAAATTGTACGTGGCGTCATTACGTCACGTACCTACGTTATTTGGGTATGCACGTCAGTTTAGTCATTGGTTTTGCACATCGGGGCATTAAACTAGACATTGGCCAATACCGATGTTGGCATTTTAGCTCATATCGGACGATTACGATATATCACACATCCCTACATATTACCTCGACTAACCGGTGCCCCCGCACATTGACTATCGGTACCCCCTGTATATAGCCTCGCTATTGTTATTTTACTGCTGGTCTTTAATTATTTGTTACTTTTATTTCTTATTCTTTTTAGGTATTTTCTTTTTAAACTGCATTGTTGGTTAAGGCTTGTCAGTAAGCATTTCACTAAGGTCTACACCTGTTGCATTTGGCACGGGTGACATAACATTTGATTTGAAGAAAGTACACACACAGAGACAATAGAAAAGGTTCATGATGATTTACAGCTACACCGTTTGAGTGTTGACTGGTGGTGTCGACTTACATGACACTCATCCCAGCTATGATGGTAGAGATGTTCCAGCGAGGTGGACCCTTCATATCTATGGGATCTGACACACAACCGGGAGAGAGCGGAACAGCTTGAACGGAAGACATATGACTGTGTGTCTATTGTAGGTCATTTGACTGATTGAGTGTTTGTGCAATGCCCTCATATAGTATGTGTAATGTTATCCATGTGTTAGAAGATGGTTGTTAAATAAACAGAACATGTATGTACCCGTCTTGCCCTCTCTGTGAGGGTCTAGGTCGGGCTCGTATTGCTTGCTGGGCTTCAGGTGCTCCTGTAGTGTCCGACTGAACGTCCTTCTCCGCCAATGACGCAACCCGCCAATCATCTTACCGGAGTCTCCGCATCCCTGGTTCAGCTCCGCCTCCTCTTCCATCAGCTCAGATTCTGTGATGACATAGGGTCAAAGGAAAAGTTGTGTCAAATGTCTTGGAAGACAGGGGTCAATAGATGACTAGAGGTGGTAGGGGTGATGTAGAGAGGACTGCCGTGCAGTCTGTAGGGAGGTTGGGTGCTAATCGACATCTCATGAGGAGAGTTGGACTGTCAGTGTGAGTGCAGGGCTTTGATTCAGATCTAAACTAACGAGACTGGAGAGGGTGAGTAAGAGAAGAGCAGAGGAAGGGTTGGGAGATTGGTCGTTATACAGTATAGGAGAGAGGGAGCTGGACAGAAACCAGTGAAGCACCAACATACAAAGAGAGCATGGGCCTATTATGGCTAACCCAACACTCACAGGCAGAGAGACTAATTGGAGATTGAGAAGTGGGGAGGCAGGAAGACCGGCTCTCAGAGGAAGATACACTCAGAGAGATCAGCCAAACAAGAAGGAGAGACTTGAAGAACTACAGAGAAAGAGGGGACAAGACATACAGATATTCTTAAAGATGGAGTGGAAAGAGAGATATAGAGAATAGATCTCCAGGGCTGCAGCAGCCTACTGCCCACCCAGGTGTCTGAAGTAGTCCTCCAGGCCACTCCAGGAGTTCTTGGTGATGAAGGACTTGACCAGCCCCCACGGCTGCTTCTTATACTTCACATCAGTGTACACCCTGAACACACAACACCAGCACATCAACTCTACAGTTGTAATTGAATAGTAATCAAATGATCTATATTCACATTCTGTAATGTGTAATTAGTAGCCATAAACTCTGAAGTACCAAACATTTAGTATTTATTAAAAGAAGTCTGTCAACCGCTGGACACAGCAAATAAGTGCTATGAAGTCACAGACCTAGGATATGAGCTTTATGCCACTAGAGGAATGACTCCAATAAAGCTGAAAAATGTAATGGAGGGCTGTACAGACAGCAGTGCTGATTTTCACTCTGACTAAAAGCTATCAGGGAGAAGGGAACCAACAAGACATCGGCCCGCAATAGTTGGAAGTGAATTGACCTTTCCTAGGGGATATTGATTAGTCTTTGACACACAAAAACCATGTAAGAGGCACATCGCACTGAACAAAGAGACCGTGAGCGCAGAGAGAAGCTCAACCCCAATACCCTGAAAGTCTTTACCCTAAAGTAAACTGAGCCGATAACAATGTCGAAAGGCTGTGATGTCTCTGCTGCTCACCTGAGTCGACATTTGCGTTTGGAATGGCGGATGATACAGTAGCGGTTCTGAGTGTAGAAGTAGTCGTGGTACGGGACGTCATGTGTGTAGACCTCCGAGTCGACGAGGTAGTACTGACCTTCCCTGAACTCCTTGTACAGGATCTGACAGGGCAACAGAGGAGTTACACACACTCTGGAGAAAAGACATTCCACACACCAGCACACACTACTAAAAACCCGCCACACGCCGTGCAGACCTGGGCTCACCTGGTTCTCCGTGGCGGTGGAGAACTTGCCCACCAGAGGGTTGGTGATGGTGATGGTGTAGTTGAGACTCCTCTTCATGGAGCCGGACGCGTCACTCTGCCACCGTGTCAGGACGGCATCTGACAACAATCACACGTGTTTTGTGTTAACCTATCTACTACTTTATTTGGTACCACATTAGAACAACGCTCGGACAGTCACACTTAAAAATAGCTTGTGAGGTCTAGTCCGTCTTAGTCAGAGGAGAGGACTGTGGCTTATAACAGGGTGGATGGGGAGATGACTCACTGGTGATCTTCCTGGCATTCATGAATCTTCGTATGAAGTGGGATTCGGTAAAGAGCAGTTCAAACATCTTTTCTGCACTGATGTTGAAAACCGTATTCACATAGAGCCTGCCATGCTGCTGGGAGACACTCACCCTCTCCTCTACAGGAGAGGCAGGGAGAAAGATGGGGGGGGGGGGTTAGCATGATCTCAGAGGACTGCCTCTACAAACACATTTAACAGGTCACTAGCATAAAACAAAAACAATCACTTTAAAGTAGAATGCATTTAACAAACACATTTGAGGGTCAATAGTACTACCATGTGCATGCCTGTTGGGTAGAACCAATGAACACACACAGTGGGGGTTCATTCTCACCCTCCTCTGCAGTCTCCGAGCCGCTCTGTTCAGAGAAGCGGTCCAAGTTAGAGTTGAGGTCCAGAGAGAGCTCAGAGCGCTTGGAGACCCGCTCCGGGGCAGAGCGGTCCAGGGATGGGTCAGGAGTACACCGAGACGAGGTGCTGCAAGCATCATCCTGTAGGACACACAATGGCAATGTCACTCTTCCCTGACTATGGAAGCCTTGCTATAAATGTCATCAATCTGACTGGTCATTCACTTGCAATACTCATTAGACAATGAAGAGAATATGTGGAGACAACATGACTCTAAGGCGATTACTTGATATCATCCAAGCCTTGTGTGAGAACTTGTATTTAACCTTTATTTTGACAGGGAGTCAATGCTGAGACAGAGGTCTATTTTCCAGATGAGGCCTGTATAGCACCACAATACACATGGAAATACAATAATCACATTAAACTACACATTTATATGCAGGTTATTATACACAACAAGCAAAACACAATCACATTCTTCAGTAAAAAGTTCCCCTAACAACCTGAAACGCCCTAGAGGCACCAATTCCTCCAATTTTAAACTGTATTGTAGATCATTCGGCACGTAAGGTGCAAGGAAATTATAGGCTGATCTACCTAACTCTCTAGACACCAAAGGAGTCTCCAGAGCTAACCAACCCTGTGAACGGGTTCGATAACTTGTCATTTGAAATCTTAACAGTGATGTTAGATAAGTCTGAAGTTTGTGGAGCAGGGGTTTGTCAACAAAAAGAGTAATGATGTGATCTATGTGACTTCAAAGAGGTGTCGTACCGTGTTTCCTGAGTTGATGGAGCTCTGTCCGAGGGGTGAGGGTAGGTCCTCTCCCTGGGGCGCAGTGGGCTCAAAGGAGCTCTGATCCCCCGGCTGGAGGCGCAGAGTAGACGGCCTCCCAGAGTCCTCTCCACCAGGCCTCACAGTCATGCTGCCACGGACCAGGTGGGTAAACAGGTTGAAGAAATGGGTCAGTTAAGACAGATGTAGGTGAGTGCATGTTGTTCTTTGTGCAGTCCGAGAGAGAGAGAGAGAGAGAGAGAGAGAGAGAGAGAGAGAGAGAGAGAGAGAGAGAGAGAGAGAGAGAGAGAGAGAGAGAGATCGATCCAGGTGTGTGTGAGTAGTCATCCTCACCTGGTGTGTTTCTGCGTGGTTGATTCTGCTGATGTCTGTAGACTTTCTATCTCTACAATCCTCAGGCCCAGGTCATTGCCATAATGCTGCTTGACCATCTGCCACAGCGCCAAACTACTCAGTGGCTAGGAGAGAGGGAGAGGAGCTTGGTACACAGCAAACAGTGGCACTTGAATAGATTTCTGTTATCATGGAAAAGCAACTGCTTTCCTGGTAGTGTCACCACCAATCAGCTTTTTGTAGGTTATAACGTGCGAAAGCTCAATCAAAATTAAAATTATAAGGATGAATTCCTCTATCTGGTTTCCTGTAACATGATAACTATCTTCCACCTGTGCATGAATCTCACACCACCTCCAGTGTCCTAGTTTCAATGAAACAAAACAGCCCTAACCTGCTCCTTACTCTACCACACTGATGTCACCGGATTCAAAACAATACATGCAGTGTGGATTACATTTAGCTCCACCTTTGATTGGAATTCAATTATGACTAGACACATTTTTTTTTAAATACAATTTTATAAAGAACTGACAAAAATATGGCTGGTACCATGCTCATAGTGAAATTGTACACTGTAGCTATTGACTAATAGCTACAAAGCATAATGTTTATGGACACCATGATGCGCCCCCCCCAAAAAAAGACCCAACAAGTTATTTAAAAAAATACGTGAATGGGGGAAAGGGGTGAGTAATAAGGAAATGTAGATTACTTAAAAAATCACTTGAGAGATTGAACAATCGTTGATCCCTTACGAGTCAAAAGAAAACAATTTAATATTATTTCCCATGCAACATAATCAAGTCAAGAAAGCGGCCATATGGAACCACGGTTTCTTTAGCCTAATCCAAACTGTGCACAGCTAATCATAATTTAGATCAAAATCTGTCACTTGCTGCCAATCAAGTAAAAAAGTCAATTTTAAAGTTGTTTTACTTACTTTGTAGCTATTTCGCTCTTTCCCAACAGTTGTTACGTATACCTGCCTGGCAGCTGGACTGAACTATAACCTGTGCGCCGTCACAAAGCAATCAGGAAGTTAGGCGGTTTGCCCAACAATAGGAACAAGAGCTCTCCGCCCATTTATAGAAAGATAGATAGCTTCGATAAAAGCTCTATTAGATGCCAAGCTCGTGAACGTTCAGTGGCAACGGAAATCAGATCTGTTGCCCTGAAGAATGGCGAGGTAACGAAACGACAGCGCTTTCTCGGGGGCAGGGCGTGTGTCTTATGCAAATTAACCTTGCTAGCCACACCTTTGAGGGGTCATTGAACCTTACCTTCATTCGCTAACTCCCGAGCCACACCAGTGTTATTGTGGGGTTGTTTTGACAGCTTCATTCCCTTGGTCCACAGTCTTCCATATTGCACTAGTTGGCCCTATAAATTGCATTTATTCTAGGTCCTAATATGTTTTACTTTTATCTCAACTTTGCTATCAAAAGAGCTAGTGTTATAAGAAACAAAACATTATGAATATTCAGCCTGCCACTTCCCCTTGTATACAACATAACAACTGAATGCCATGGTAACCTCGTTTAGGGACATGGGGCCAGTCTGGGGGGCATGGTGTTCACCCAGGACTGATCAGATAAGAACAGTCAGCCAGTGTAAAGTCACAGAAGCCTTGCATAATACATAAGAATCTGGACAGGTAGCATGAAATGACAGACTAGAGCTATGATCACCATGGATACTACCTAGTTATCTAGTAGTTGGCGTCCATGCAACTGGATCAGTGGGAGAATCTCAATTACATACTCCTCAGGTCCTCTCTCCACGCCTCCTTCTCAACACCCATTGGAGGAGAAAGTCAGTGGGTATGGGACCTCTGGCTTTTCTATCCAATGGGTTTTGAGAAGGAGGCGAGGAGAGGGGACGCGAGGAGTATACAATAAAGATTCTCCATTCGATGAGATATTCTCATTTGTCCTCTCTCCTTCATGACCCGGAAACCGATAAGTCGTCGAGGAGAGTGTCAATTAGTTAGTAGGCGAATGGAGGCGTGTCCTCGCCTCCTCGATGGCTTCCTCCCGCTGAGGAAGCACAGGAGTATTCTACCGGAGTCCTTTGCGGAAGAGTTTAGAGATCCGCCACAACCCCTTTGAATCAGCTGTTTACTCGGAGGAGAAAAGCATGCACATATTTAAAAACAATATGCTACTTTTTATGCTATCTATAAAATGTCCCAACTAGGCCTCCCGAGTGGCGCAGTGCTAGCTGTGCCACTAGACATTCTGGGTTGGAGCCCAGGCTCTGTCTCAGCTGGCCGTGACCGGGAGGCACACAATTGGCCCAGCGTCGTCCGGGTTAGGGGAGGGTTTGGCCGGCAGGGATATCCTTGTCTCATCGCACACTAGCGACTCCTATGGCGGGCCGGGCACAGTGCACGCTGACACGGTCGCCAGGTGTACGGGTGTTTCCTCTGACACATTGGTGCGGCTGGCTTCCGGGTTAAGTGGGCGTTGTGTCAAGAAGCAGTGCGGCTTGGTTGGGTTGTGTTTCGGAGGACGCACAGTTCTCGACCTTCACCTCTCCCTAGTCCGTACGGGAGTTGCAGCGATGAGACAAGACTGTAACTACCAATTGGATACCACGAAATTGGGGGGAAAAAAAATATTTATATATATATATATATATATATATATATATATATATATATATATATATATATATATATAAAGTCACAACTAGCTACATGTCTTTTTACTAACCTACACATTTCATTAGGTACCCCACCTCTGTAAACGTCATTTGCATGATGATGCGCGAGTGAAGGATAGTCATTTCATACAAGTGCATTTGTTTCCACATTTCCTCTCCTTGGTTACCTTTGACCTTTTTCAAAAGGAGGGGAGGACGGAGGAGTAGAGCAAACCAATTGAGAATCTCCCCAGTTTAGCTTATTACCATACTATTGTCCTATTATTTCCTTATTAGCAAGAGTAAGATTGAGTGAGGGGAAGACGATCCTAGATCTGTGCTTAGCGTAACTCCTACTGTTCATATAAATATCCTTGTCATAGAAATGCCCTTCTTTAATCCCAGCCCCCGTCCCCGCAGGAGGTCTTTTGTCTTTTGGTAGGCCAACATTGTAAATAAGAATTTGTTCTTAACTGAAATAAAGGTTCAATAAAAAAATGTAAATATAAACAAGTTGTGCACTTTATGGGGAATAGGGTGGCATTTGGGATGCAGCCCCAGTGAGTGAGGTGAGGTTATGAAGTCGCTGAACTGTGCCTCACCTTGTCCATCAGAGTGTTCTGCCACATCCGGAACACTCCCTGGTAACTCTTCTCTCTGGCTGAGAAGGAAGTGAAGAACAACTGTAGGGAAGAGAGCGACAGAAGCTTGTTAATATTATTGCAGTGATAACCATCCATTGGTTTGCATTTAGGACAGACAGAAGGGATGAGTAACATGTTATTTTGTCAGTGCTGCAGCTGTAGGCCTACTCCTGAGGGGTTAAACCATGAAAAGCACAGGGTCTCTTAGCTCTGGTCCAGGGCGTTGGTGCAACTGTCCAGGGATATTAAACAGAACCCAGGTGGTGTTTGAGTGACTATACTGTACCTTCTCTGAGTCTGTGCAGATCTGAATGGCATTGGGGATCATCCGTGCTGTCTTCTCTCTGTACATGGCCTTGATGTCCCTCAGAGTCAAGGCTATCTACGACAATATAGCACAGTGATGACCTCCAGAGTCAAGGCTATCTACGACAATATAGCACAGTGATGACCTCCAGAGTCAAGGCTATCTACGACAATATAGCATAGTGATGACCTCCAGAGTCAAGGCTATCTATAACCAGAGAGCATAGTGATGACTTCCAGAGTCAAGGCTATCTATAACCAGAGAGCATAGTGATGACTTCCAGAGTCAAGGCTATCTACAACCAGAGAGCATAATGATGACTTCCAGAGTCAAGGCTATCTACAACCAGAGAGCATAATGATGACTTCCAGAGTCAAGGCTATCTATAACCAGAGAGCATAGTGATGACTTCCAGAGTCAAGGCTATCTACAACCAGAGCCATATATAAAAGAGAGTTCTGCCCTTTTTGAACAGCTGCCATGTTGGAACCTTCATTCTCGACATGTTTGTGATGTAACAATACGAGAGCGCCTCTGACAGTTCCCTGTGAAATGACCTGCTGTAATCAAGCAAAACAGAACAGACATTTTTATTGATTAGCAATGGGGATAATGTGTATCCAAGTCAACAAATTGCACATCTGCTTTCACTGAAAACTATCAGCAGTAAACAGCACAACGTGGAAGCTTTAATTATCACTTAGCAACGGCTATTGAGGAGAAAGTGGCGCTCTATGAACGTTCAGAGAGAAGCGGCATTGGCCCAACACTCTAAATACAGTATATCACCCTCTAAAACCAGAGAACACTGACCACATTTAACACGACCAGAATAATGCAATACATACACACATTTACAGCATATCACGATCTGAATAATTAATCCCCAAGACAGAAAACTCCTATTTTCCATCTCTTCCCCATGTGTGAGCTCACCTTTGTCCCCCGAAACATGTTGCTATAGAAACAGAGCCAGTTCTCTGACAGGTAGAGGCGTCCCTGCAGTAGGATGTCTGTCTGGAGGGCACAGGTATAGTCTGGGGAAAGACACAGAACGCACCTTGACACAGGTAAGTACAGCACAGGTGTGCTGGTATATGCAGGTGAGAGAGGTGCCAATGTTTTGTTTTTGAGAGATAATAATAATAATAATAATAATAATAAATTATTATAAATATTATTAGGGTCCATTTCTGGATGGGGCCTCTCTCTCCCCATCTCTCTTTCTCCATTTCTCTCTCTCTCACACACAGACACGTAACTCACCCATGATGAGTCTCTCCGACTCAGGCAGTTCTCTGAACAGCTTCTTGAACTCCTCAACCCTCTGTTTGTAGGTGGGGGCTGGCAGGGCTTGGGGGGCGGCCAGACACTGGCCCTGAGGGTCGGACATCTGATTGACGGGCCACAGAGGTAACATTATAATCACAAAGCTCATTTGAATAGTAATTATTATAGTACAGAGGTCATGCTGGCTTAAACTCTGCTGCATTCAGATTTTTTTCCATACAGTACCAGTCAAAGTGTTTGTTAGGTGTTAAGCCTGTTAAAAAAAAGTGCTTGTCACTGTTGAACTGTGTTTGGGAAATAAAGATAGACATGGTTTTAAAAAGGTAGTGGTCAAATTTCATCCAGTACGGGGTATGCCGTGTCAAGATACAGTACCAGTCAAAAGTTAGGACACACCTACTCATTCAAGGGTTTATCTTTATTTTTACTATTTTCTACATTGTAGAATAATAGTGAAGACATCAAAACTATGAAATAACACATATGAAATCTTGTAGTAAGCAAAAAAAGTGTTAAATCAAAATATATTTTAGATTCTTCAATGTAGCCACCCTTTGCCTTGATGACAGCTTTGCACACTCTTGGCATTCTCTCAACCAGCTTCACCTGGAATGCTGTGGTTGAATCTGTGTTTGAAATTCACTTCTCAACTGAGGGACATTACAGATAATTGTATGTCTGGGCTAGAGACAAGGTAGTCATTCAGAAATAATTTTAAACACAGTCTATGCAACTTATTATATGACTTGTTAAGCATATTAGTACTCCTGAACTTATTTAGGCTTGCCATAAAAGGGGTGGAATACTTATTGACCCAAGACATTTTCCGATTTTTGTTTTTTATTCATTTGTAAAAAATGTTTAAAAAAAATACCACTTTGACATTATGGGGTAGTGTGCTGGCCAATGACACAACATCTCAATTTAATCCATTTTAAATTCAGGCTGTAACACAACAATGTGGAAAAGTCAAGGGGTTTGAATACTTTCTGAAGGCAGATTGAGTGGACAAAACATTAGAAACACCTTCCTAATATTGAGTTGCACCCCTCTTTGCTCTCAGAACAGACTCAATTTGTCAGGGCATGGACTACAAGGTGTCAAAAGTGTTCCAAAGGGATACTGGCCCATGTTGACTCCAATGCTTGCCACAGTTGTGTCAAGTTGGCTGGATGTCCTTTGGGTGGTATACCATTCTTGATACACTTGGGAAACTGTTGAGCGTGGAAAAACCCAGCAGCGTTGCAGTTCTTGACACACTCAAACCGGTGTGCCTGGCACCTACTACAATGCCCCGATCAAAGACACTTAAATATTTTGTCTTGCCCATTCACCATCTAAATGGCACACATACACAATCCATGTCTCAAGTATTGAAAATCCTTATTTAACCTATCTCCTCCCCTTCATCTACACTGATTGAAACGGATTTTAAAACATTACATCAATAAGTGATCATAGCTTTCACCTGGTCAGTCTATGTCATGGAAAGAGTTCCTAATGTTTTGTACACTCAGTGTGTTTATACATATGTATATATTAAAGTGACAGTTGGTCAATACGCTCTCGCTATTCAGTAAATACAGAGAAGACCAGGAACTGAACACTAATGTAGCTGAAAAACAGTATCGGCTCATGAGCTTTGTATACTGTCACTAGCAAATCTCGACAAAAGCTAAATGTGATGAAGTGACGTCATCATAATAGACGGCAGAATGGGCAGAATGTAATGGAACGTCTTCTCCACTAGAGGGCAGGAACCGTTATTGTCCACACCCTTTGGAAATGTCTTTGGCTTCACCACATAAAAACAGACAAACACCATCAGGAGAAAATCATCCTCAATCTTTAAACAAAACTATACAAAGTACAAAAGTGCTACAGTGCAGTTTGAAGTTAGTATACATTACATCATTGGTCTAAAAACCATAGCATCAATAATTCCTAACTAAAGATACATCATCATCATGCAGTGTTTATGTTTGTATGGGTGGGCGAGTAAGCAGACTTTATGACATGTTATACAATGTAGGGGTAAGTGCATGATAGTCACGGACAGGTAAACCGAAGGGCTCTGTATCTTACCTCATGTTCCTCAGAGCTCCACCTGTACTCCCCCATGGAGGCGGTCTCGTCTGTGACATCACTGCCAACCCCTGACCGGGAAACCTGGTCCATCAGACCCACTGTTCTGCTGACTGGATAGAAGAGATGTGTTATAATGATACCTGGTAGCTTTAGAAGGTCAACTCCAGCAGTCCCTATAGAATGACTACTGGACTGGAAATCTTGCTGCTGTAAAGGGGTCTGTTTATGGCTGGTCTCTACTGAAGAAGGTTACACTTTGCAGACCATGCTAAGAAGTATGAGGATGGAAAGGACATCTTATGCAGGTCCATCTTCTAACCCATATAATTCAATTTGAACACAATGAATTACTTGTTATACTTTGCAATGTTAATGACAAGGGATTAGTGATCTACTATTGAATTGAAGTATGTTAGCTCAAAGTTCACTGTAGCCAATGAATAGCATTCTCACATAGATGTTCCTTTGTCCAGGTGTGAAAGGGCAGTGTGGAGTGCAAGAGATTGCATCATCTGTGGATCTGTTGGGGCGGTATGCAAATTGGAGTGGGTCTAGGGTTTCTGGGATAATGGTGATGTGAGCCATGACCAGCCTTTCAAAGCACTTCATGCCTACAGACGTGAGTGCTACGGGTCGGTAGTCATTTAGGCAGGTTACCTTAGTGTTCTTGGGCACAGGGACTATGGTGGTCTGCTTGAAACATGTTGGTATTACAGACTCAGACAGAGAGAGGTTGAAAATGTCAGTGAAGACACTTGCCAGTTGGTTAGCGCATGCTTGGAGTACACGTCCTGGTAATTCGTCTGGCCCTGTGGCCTTGTGAATGTTGACCTGTTTAAAGGTCTTACCCACATCGGCTGTGGAGAGTGTGATCACACAGTCGTCCGGAACAGCTGATGCTCTCATGCATGTTTCAGTGTTACTTGCCTCGAAGCGAGCATTGAAGTTACTTAGCTCGTTTGGTAGGCTCATGTCACTGGGCAGCTCTCGGCTGTGCTTCCCTTTGTAGTCTGTAATAGTTTACAAGCCCTGCCACATCCAACGAGCTTCGGAGCCGGTGTAGTACAATTTGATCTTGGTCCTGTATTGATGCTTTTCCTGCTTGATGGTTCGTCGGAGGGCATGGCGGGATTTCTTATACGCTTCTGGGTTAGAGTCCCGCTCCCTTTAGCTCAGTGCGAATGTAGCCCGTAAACCATGACGTCTGGCTTCCATTCAATTTTACTAATCCATATTTTAAATTGACATAATATGGGCATTGTATAGTCCAATGGTCATCACAATGGATAAATGACCTACAAAAAAAATGACATATCAAGCTCACTTAGATCTTGCTGTATGTGCACTGTATTTTTATGTTATGTCTGTAAACACATATTTTTTTTATACTTTAACATTCCCTGAACAGCACCACCTCGACAATGGACAAACAGTGCTATTGCAACTTTTTTCGTTTGCCAAGCAAGGTTCTTGCACACTCGTTCGGTTCGCCTAGCCAGCCGAACTGAAGCATGCTGACGCCTTTAGGGTAACTGCAGCCTCACTCTACCCGTGTTATCAAGGTACTGTAATGTTTGATAAGGGGCGAAAATGAAATAAACGATTTGGTATCATTTTCGTAAAGGAATTCTGAATAAGTGTGCTTCAAACGTTTTGCTTTGAATGCTTCGCAGCTATCGTCTTCATCTGTGCATGAGAGTGCATCCGACTTAGTTTCCCCAAAAGAAAATACGCGATGCAGTAGTGTTTTGTATTCCCGTACACAAATTCAGGCCGAAACTGAAGAGCGGATGGTTTGAATGCGTTTTGCGGGTGTATGCTCGCTCACTTGACCGCAGTAATTTATTGCACCTTAATCTCTTGAAATGTTTTCGTATTCAGGTCCAACAAGTCCCATTCTGAGAAATTATACAATGGGCAAATAGGTAAAGTTTCGTTCAAATCTAAAAGGGTATTGTCAAAAAGTGATTGAATTCAAATGGATTTACTCTGCGTCTTCATCATCCACCGTGTCGGATCTCTTCGGGGATACTAATAGGCAGTTAAAAGACGGCGAACATTCATAACCTACCTGGAAACGACACAAGAGATTTATCTTCTGCACCGAGTTGTATGTGAGTCTGGGATGAATGAAGGTTTGTTTATTCGCGGATACCTGTAAACATGTCACCACCGGCTCCGTTTGACCGCTCTCAGATCTCATTAACGCAAAACTAAATCAGTAATGTGTACATCTAGGTTTACTAAAATAAATGGCAGTGGCGTCATATAGCCAATGTGCTACAAATCCATATACCTGGCAACAGGTATCACCTGACCCTGCCCATAAGGGAACATTCCATGAAGGAGATGTCACCATCCTTGTGCTTTGTCTATTACCATTTGCGTACTGATGGCTGTCTAATGGGTCTAAAAATAGCCATCATTCTCTGTTCACAGATCTTGTTCTGGAGGTGCTTTACCGAGTCACAGTTCTATCTATTCCCATTTCAAATAATGTTCATTGGCAGGCGTGGGGATGCAATATATCAAGCTTTTATATGTTTTTATTTGAGAATGATTTATTGTATCTGCCCAATCGAAAGCTGAGCCTTCAACCACCTGCATGCTGAGCCCTCAAGGAATTGGCCAAAATTCACCCAATTTATTGTGGGAAGCTTGTGGAAGGCTACCCGAAATGTTTGACCCAAGTTTAAATTGTTTAAGGCAAAGCTACCAAATACAAATGGAGTATTTGGGAATGTGATGAAAGAAAGAAATAAAAATAAATAAATAAGCTGAAATAAATCATTCTCTCTACTATTATTCTGACATTTCACATTCTTAAAATAAAGTGGTGATCCTAACTGACCTAAGACAGGGATTTTTTACTAGGACTAAATTCCATGAATTGTGAAAAACGGAGTTTAAATGTATTTGTCTAAGGTCTATGTAAACTTCTGACTTCAACTGTATGTATATTACAAAATTATTTCAGTCACTAAAAGTAGTCGAGGGGAATGCATGTAGCAATACTAGTTTAACCAGCAGCATCAGACACATAATTTACTGTCACTCTTACACTAACATACATGACTGCATCTGTGACCTCTGTGTTCACTACTACTATTGTTGGTACGGTACACACACAAACTATCAACGTATACACTAGTAGCAATCTCGCGATTACACGTACCGAACATGCAGAGAAGACTGACATCTATTGAATCACACACAGTCACGACATTCACCATTTTGTTTTGTTGCTTTATTTCGTTTTACACATTTTATTCTTTGGGACTCAAACACCTGTCCTATTTTTTTATTTAACTAGGCAAGTCAGTTAAGAACAAATTCTTATTTACAATGACGGCCAAACCCGGACGACGCTGCTGCTAAATGTGCGCCGCCCTACGGGACTCCCAATCACGGCTGGTTGTGATACAACCTGGATGAGGAGAGGACAAGAGAGCCCACCTCTTACACATGTACAAGACTACACCACGTAAATCACTATCATAAGAAAAACAACAAAAAACCAGCCCAGGCGATGTCCACATCACACACCTGCAATAAATAGTCACTCTGCTTAAGTATTTCATGTTAACCTTCTGTACAGATAGAGGGGTGTTGAACTATGATTACATCAACTGAAATCGTCAGGTGCACAGCTAGGGCCAGAGACCATGTGCAAAACAAACGGGGAGGGATGGGCAGTGCAGGGGTTAAGAGTGAGATGAAATGTCTCACACACACACAAAGACATGTAAACATACACACATGAAGGTAATGGGGCAGATCTTTGACCATGCTGGGGCAAAGACACGGAGGCAACATAATACAAGAACACAGTACATTCCCTTCTGTTTTTGCCCATACACAGACACACGTTGGGTGTAAACACAAGGAAATGAAATGTGAGGCTGCATTGGAGGTATCTGCTGAGAGAAGGGGGGGGGGAGTGACAGACATGCACTGCCCCTGGGATGAGGGGTCGGGGGGGGGCTCAGTCCTCCAGGCTGCGGAAGGAGTTCTGCATGTCCTCCAGCAGCTGGGCGTAGTCAGCCTTGATCTTGGTCTCTCCCTCCTTCACTGGGTCCTATAACAGACCAGAAACAGAGTAACACAGAGGCTGGGTTCTGTAACAGACCAGGAACAGAGTAACACAGAGGCTGGGTCCTATAACAGACCAGAAACAGAGTAACACAGAGGCTGGGTCCTATAACAGACCAGGAACAGAGTAACACAGAGGCTGGGTTCTGTAACAGACCAGGAACAGAGTAACACAGAGGCTGGGTTCTATAACAGACCAGAAACAGAGTAACACAGAGGCTGGGTCCTATAACAGACCAGAAACAGAGTACCACAGAGGCTGGGTTCTATAACAGACCAGGAACAGAGTAACACAGAGGCTGGGTCCTATAACAGACCAGAAACAGAGTAACACAGAGGCTGGGTCCTATAACAGACCAGGAACAGAGTAACACAGAGGCTGGGTTCTGTAACAGACCAGGAACAGAGTAACACAGAGGCTGGGTTCTATAACAGACCAGAAACAGAGTAACACAGAGGCTGGGTCCTATAACAGACCAGAAACAGAGTAACACAGAGGCTGGGTTCTATAACAGACCAGGAACAGAGTAACACAGAGGCTGGGTTCTATAACAGACCAGAAACAGAGTAACACAGAGGCTGGGTTCTATAACAGACCAGGAACAGAGTAACACAGAGGCTGGGTTCTATAACAGACCAGGAACAGAGTAACACAGAGGCTGGGTCCTATAACAGACCAGAAACAGAGTAACACAGAGGCTGGGTCCTATAACAGACCAGGAACAGAGTACCACAGAGGCTGGGTCCTATAACAGACTAGACATACAGAGTAACACAGAGGCTGGGTTCTATAACAGACCAGAAACAGAGTAACACAGAGGCTGGGTTCTATAACAGACCAGGAACAGAGTAACACAGAGGCTGGGTTCTATAACAGACCAGAAACAGAGTAACACAGAGGCTGGGTTCTATAACAGACCAGAAACAGAGTAACACAGAGGCTGGGTTCTATAACAGACCAGGAACAGAGTAACACAGAGGCTGGGTTCTATAACAGACCAGGAACAGAGTAACACAGAGGCTGGGTCCTATAACAGACCAGGAACAGAGTAACACAGAGGCTGGGTCCTATAACAGACCAGGAACAGAGTACCACAGAGGCTGGGTCCTATAACAGACTAGACATACAGAGTAACACAGAGGCTGGGTTCTATAACAGACCAGAAACAGAGTAACACAGAGGCTGGGTTCTATAACAGACCAGGAACAGAGTAACACAGAGGCTGGGTTCTATAACAGACCAGAAACAGAGTAACACAGAGGCTGGGTTCTATAACAGACCAGAAACAGAGTAACACAGAGGCTGGGTCCTATAACAGACCAGAAACAGAGTAACACAGAGGCTGGGTCCTATAACAGACCAGGAACCGAGTAACACAGAGGCTGGGTCCTATAACAGACCAGGAACAGAGTACCACAGAGGCTGGGTCCTATAACAGACTAGACATACAGAGTAACACAGAGGCTGGGTCCTATAACAGACCAGGAACAGAGTAACACAGAGGCTGGGTTCTATAACAGACCAGGAACAGAGTAACACAGAGGCTGGGTCCTATAACAGACCAGAAACAGAGTAACACAGAGGCTGGGTCCTATAACAGACCAGGAACAGAGTAACACAGAGGCTGGGTTCTGTAACAGACCAGGAACAGAGTAACACAGAGGCTGGGTTCTATAACAGACCAGGAACAGAGTAACACAGGGTTCTATAACAGACCAGGAACAGAGTAACACAGAGGCTGGGTCCTATAACAGACCAGGAACAGAGTAACACAGAGGCTGGGTCCTATAACAGACCAGAAACAGAGTAACACAGAGGCTGGGTTCTATAACAGACCAGGAACAGAGTAACACAGAGGCTGGGTTCTATAACAGACCAGAAACAGAGTAACACAGAGGCTGGGTTCTATAACAGACCAGAAACAGAGTAACACAGAGGCTGGGTTCTATAACAGACCAGAAACAGAGTAACACAGAGGCTGGGTCCTATAACAGACCAGAAACAGAGTAACACAGAGGCTGGGTCCTATAACAGACCAGGAACAGAGTAACACAGAGGCTGGGTTCTATAACAGACCAGGAACAGAGTAACACAGAGGCTGGGTTCTATAACAGACCAGAAACAGAGTAACACAGAGGCTGGGTTCTATAACAGACCAGAAACAGAGTAACACAGAGGCTGGGTTCTATAACAGACCAGAAACAGAGTAACACAGAGGCTGGGTTCTATAACAGACCAGAAACAGAGTAACACAGAGGCTGGGTCCTATAACAGACCAGAAACAGAGTAACACAGAGGCTGGGTCCTATAACAGACCAGAAACAGAGTAACACAGAGGCTGGGTCCTATAACAGACCAGAAACAGAGTAACACAGAGGCAGGGTTCTATAACAGACCAGAAACATATAGGACCCAGCCTCTGTGTTACTCTAACAGACCAGACATACACTACCGGTCAAAAGTTTTAGAACACCTACTCATTCAAGGGTTTTTCTTTATTTTTACTATTTTCTACATTGTAGAATAATAGTGAAGACATCAAAACTATGAAATAACATATGGAATCATGTAGTAACCAAAAAAAGCGTTAAACAAATCAAAATATATTTTATATTTGAGATTCTTCAAATAGCCACCCTTTGCCTTGATGACAGCTTTGCACACTCTTGGCATTCTCTCAACCAGCTTCAACTGGATTGCTTTTCTAACAGTCTTGAAGGATTTTCCACATATGCTGAGCACTAGTTGCCTGCTTTTCCTTCACTCTGCGGTTCGACTAATCCCAAGCCATCTCAATTTGGTTGAGGTCGGGTTTGTTGTCGAGGCCAGGTCATCTGATGCAGCACTCCATCACTATCCTTCTTGGTAAAATAGCCCTTACACAGCCTGGAGGTGTGTTGGGTCATTGTCTTGTTGGAAAAACAAATTATAGTTCCACTAAGTGCAAACCAGATGGGATGGTGTATTGCTGCAGAATGCCGTGGTAGCCATGCTGGTTAAGTGTGCCTTGAATTCTAAATAAATCACAGACAGTGTCACCAACAAAGCACCCCCACACCATAACACCTCCTCCTCCTTGCTTTACGGTGGGAAATATACATGCGGAGATCATCCGTTCACCCACACCACGTCTCACAAAGACATGGCGGTTGGAACAAAAAATTTCCAATTTGGACTCCAGACCAAAAGGACAAATTTCCACCGGTCTAATGTCCATTGCTCATGTTTCTTGACCCAAGCAAGTCTCTTCTTCTTATTGGTGTCCTTTAGTAGGGTTTCTTTACAGCAATTTGACCACAAAGGCCTGATTCACCCAGTCTTTGAACAGTTGATGTTGAGATGTGTCTGTTACTTGAACTGTGAAGCATTTATTTGGGCTGCAATTTCTGAGGCTGGTAACTAATGAACTTATCCTCTGCAGCAGAGGTAACTCTGGGTCTTCCTTTCCTGTGACGGTCCTCATGAGAGCCAGTTTCATCATAGCGCTTGATGGTTTTTGCGACTGCACTTAAAGAAACTTTCATAGTTCTTCAAATGTTCCGTATTGACTGGCCTTCATGTCTTAAAGTAATGATGGACTGTCGTTTGTCTTTGCTTATTTGAGCTGTTCTTGCCATAATATGGACATGGTCTTTTACCAAATAGGGCCATTTTTATTTTATTTCATCTTTATTTAACCAGGTAGGCCAGTTAAGAACAAGCACAGTGGGATTTGAAATGGTCGGTGATCTGTTTGTTAACTTGGCTCTCGACTTTAGAAAGGCAGGGTAGGATAGATTCTTCTGTATACCCTCCCTACCTTGTCACAACACAACTGATTGGATCAAACACATTAAGGAAATAAATGACACAAATTAACTTTTAAGGCGGCACACCTGTTAATTGAAATGCATTCCAGGTGACTACCTCATGAAGCTGGTTGAGAGAATGCCAAGAGTGTGCAAAGCTGTCATCAAGGCAAAGGGTGGCTATTTGAAGAATCTCAAATATAAAATATATTTTGATTTGTTTAACACTTTCTTGCTTACCTAACTCAGCAAAAAAAGAAACGTCCCTTTTTCAGGACCCTGTCTTTCAAAGATAATTCGTAAAAATCCAAATAACTTCACAGATCTTCATTGTAAAGGATTTAAACACTGTTTCCCATGCTTGTTCAATGAACCATAAACAATTAATGAACATGCACCTGTGGTACGGTCGTTAAGACACTAACAGCTTACAGACGATAGGCAATTAAGGTCACAGTTATGAAAACTTAGGACACTAAAGAGGCCTTTCTACTGACTCTGAAAAATACCCAAAAAAAGATGCCCAGGGTCCCTGCTCATCTGCGTGAACGTGCCTTAGGATTGCTGCATGGAGGAATGAGGACTGCAGACGTGGCCAGGGCAGTAAATTGCAATGTCCGTACTGTGAGACGCATAAGACAGCACTACAGGGAGACAGGACGGACAGCTGATTGTCCTCGCAGTGGCAGACTACGTGTAACAACACATGCACAGGATCAGTACATCCGAACATCACACCTGCGGAACAGGTACAGGCAACAACAACTGCCCGAGTTACACCAGGAACGCACAATCCCTCCATCAGTGCTCACACTGTTCGCAATAGGCTGTGAGAGGCTGGACTGAGAGCTTGTAGGCCTGTTGTAAGGCAGGTCCTCATCAGACATCACCGGCAACAACGTCGCCTATGGGCACAAACCCACCGTCGCTGGATCAGACAGGACTGGCCAAAAGTGCTCTACACGAGTCGCGGTTTTGTCTCACCAGTGGTGATGGTCGGATTCGCATTTATCGTTGAAGGAATGAGCGTTACACCGAGGCCTGTACTCTGGAGCGGGATTGATTTGGAGATGGAGGGTCCGTCATGGTCTGGGGCGTTGTGTCACAGCATCATCGGACTGAGCTTGTTGTCATTGCAGGAAATCTCAACGCTGTGCGTTACAGGGAAGATATCCTCCTCCCTCATGTGGTACCCTTCCTGCAGAATCATCCTGACATGACCCTCCAGCATGACAATGCCACCATCCATACTGCTCGTTCTGTGCGTGATTTCCTGCAGGACAGTGTTCTGCCATGGCCAGCGAAGAGCCCGGATCTCAATCCCATTGAGCACGTCTGGGACCTGTTGGATCGGAGGGTGAGGGATAGGGCCATTCCCCCCAGAAATGTCTGGGAACTTGCAGGTGCCTTGGTGGAAGAGTGGGGTAACATCTCACAGCAAGAACTGGCAAATCTGGTGCAATCCATGAGGAGGAGATGCATCTGCTACACCAGATACTGACTGTTACTTTTGATTTTGACCCCCCCCCCCCCTTTATTCAGGGACACATTATTCCATTTATGTTAGTCACATGTCTGTGGAAATTGTTCAGTTTATGTCTCAGTTGTTGAATCTTGTTATGTTCATACAAATATTTACACATGTTAAGTTTGCTGAAAATAAACGCAGTTGACAGTGAGAGGACGTTTCTTTTTTTCCCCTGAGTTTACATGATTCCATATGTGTTATTTCATTGTTTTGACGTCTTCACTATTATTAGAAAATAGTAAAAATAAAGAAAATAGTAAAAATAAAGAAAACCCTTGAAAGGGTAGGTGTTCTAAACTTTTGACCGGTTGTGTATAGAGTAACACAGAGGCTGGGTCCTATAACAGACTAGACATACAGAGTAACAGAGGCTGGGTCCTATAACAGACTAGACATACAGAGTAACAGAGGCTGGGTCCTATAACAGACTAGACATACAGAGTAACAGAGGCTGGGTCCTATAACAGGCCAGACATACAGAGTAACACAGAGGCTGGGTCCTATAACAGACTAGACATACAGAGTAACAGAGGCTGGGTCCTATAACAGACTAGACATACAGAGTAACAGAGGCTGGGTCCTATAACAGGCCAGACATACAGAGTAACACAGAGGCTGGGTCCTATAACAGACTAGACATACAGAGTAACAGAGGCTGGGTCCTATAACAGACTAGACATACAGAGTAACAGAGGCTGGGTCCTATAACAGGCCAGACATACAGAGTAACACAGAGGCTGGGTCCTATAACAGACTAGACATACAGAGTAACAGAGGCTGGGTCCTATAACAGGCCAGACATACAGAGTAACAGAGGCTGGGTCCTATAACAGGCCAGACATACAGAGTAACAGAGGCTGGGTCCTATAACAGACTAGACATACAAAGTAACACAGAGGCTGAGAAACAAAGACAACACCACAAAGAGACCATAATACAGACAAACAGCAAAAGAAACACTCAGATGGAGACTACATAGAATGACACAGACAGATCCAGGGAAAAACAGACATGTACAAGGAGGGAAGATAAAACAAGTAGAAAGAAAGACAAAGAACACACACAAAGATGGAGAAACAGTCAGACTGCTGCTGTACCTTGAACTTCATGGAGCTGAGTCTGTAGAGGACCTCTCCCAGGTGTTCTCTGATCATGGACCAGGTGATCTTGTTGTCGCTCTGAGCCGTGGTCTCCACTGCGTGCCGCGCCATGTCATAGAAGGCTATTATGTTGGACAGGATGCCAACAGTCTTATAGAAGGGACAGAACCTGCAGGGAGTTTAGAGGGCAGAGAGTTACAGTTGTAGTGTTCGGTATTTGCCGGAAATATTTGAGTAGGTCAGACAGTGACACTGTGTGTTACCTGTCATAGGGGGTGTAACCGTTCTGTTGCAGGAAGTCATCCTTGAGGAGCTTGGCCACCTCCAGGGTGATCTTATCAGTTTCGGCCAGCGAGGCCTGTCACCAAGACAACAAGGACAATATTAAGTTCCATCCTCCCTTCAAATTACACAGATCTGAAAACGCTGGGCAACTGGAAAGTCTGTTTCTTTCATCTACTCAGAGATAAAAGACTTTACAACTAAAGAGAGCACAATGTTATCCCCATTGAAATAAGAATGAATAGAACAATGATGGCATAATGAGTGGACTGGCGGCCATTAGTTATCTCTGCCTCCTCTTTCTTCACCCTGCCCTTCGTTCCCCCTCACCTTGCCGACCAGCTGTACGATCTCAGCCAGGTCCTCCTCCTCTTGCAGAATCTCCTTAGCCTTGGTGCGCAGCGGGACGAACTCAGGGAAGTGCTTGTCGTAGTACTCGTCCAGCGCCCGCGTGTACTTACTGTAGCTGATCAGCCAGTTGACTGACGGGAAGTGCTTCCTCTGGGCCAGCTTCTTATCCAGACCCCAGAACACCTGAGAGAGAGGGAGGGAGGGGGAGAGAGAGAGAGGGAGGGGGGGGGGAGGGAAAGAGTGAGGGGGCGGAGAGAGTGAGAGAGAGAGAGAGAGGGAGGGAAAGAGTGAGGGGGCGGAGAGAGAGAGAGAGCGAGAGAGAGAGAGAGAGAGAGAGAGAGAGAGAGAGAGAGAGTGAGGGGGCGGGAGAGAGAGAGAGGGCGGTGAGAGAGAGAGAGAGTGAGAGTGAGGGGGCGGAGAGAGAGAGAGAGTGAGAGCGGGCGGAGGAGAGAGAGAGAGAGGGGAGAGAGGGAGGGGGCGGGAGAGAGAGAGAGAGAGGGAGGGAAAGAGTGAGGAGGCGGAGAGAGAGAGGGGGAGGGAAAGAGTGAGGGGGCGGAGAGAGAGAGAGCGAGAGAGAGAGAGAGAGAGAGAGAGAGAGAGAGAGAGAGAGCGGGAGAAACGATGAAGGAGGCAGGTAGAGGTATAGAAAAAGAGGATGAAGATAAGGATTGATTATTGATAATCCCTAAAGCTGATCTTTATTGCTTTGCTCCATATGTATGAGTGGTCTATCAGAGCCAGATGGAAACAGGCTGTATTCATACCTGCACGATACCCAGGGTAGCCGATGTCACAGGATCAGAGAAGTCACCACCAGGGGGAGACACACTGAGGAGAGGGGGACAGAATAACAGTAACATGTGGTTATAGCATTAGAAGAAGCACTCCACTTCTGTCTATTCCAGCGTGGCTAGATTGTGTTGGCAGGTTAACTGTACTCACGCCCCCACGATGCTGACACTGCCCTCTCTCTCTGGGTTGCCCAGACACTTCACCCTGCCAGCACGCTCGTAGAATGACGCCAGACGGGCACCCAGGTAGGCAGGATAACCACTGTCTGTGGACATACACAAAATGTGTTTCTTTATGACCAGCTGATTTAGATCTAGTTCACCCCACTAGCCTTATAAGTTGTCTTTTACATTGCTTAAAAAAAGGTAACTATTTCGTATTTTGGGTGTTATCAGCAGCCACTCACCAGCGGGCATCTCAGCCAGTCGACCAGAGATCTCCCTGAGAGCCTCGGCCCATCGAGAGGTGGAGTCAGCCATCATGCTCACGTTGTAGCCCATGTCCCTGAAGTACTCAGACAGCGTGATCCCTACAGGTACACACAGCAGATAAGTAGGTGATTGGTTAGGGGGTCCATGTTGTGGTCTCAGGCCTGCTATTGGCTGGGAGGTGTGCCGTGTTGTTCTGGGCCCTGTGATGGGTTCTTACCTGTGTAGATGGAGGCCTCTCTAGCAGCCACAGGCATGTTGGAGGTGTTGGCCACCAGCGCTGTTCTCTTCATGATGCTCTCAGTCTTCCCATCCACCTCCATGGTCAGCTATTGGACAGACACACTGTCAATCATCCTTACCTCCAATTGGAAACAGGCTAAGGGTAATAGTGATGATCATGATAATCCAATAACATAACACCACCAACCTCGGGGAAATCTCGCAATACTTCTGACATCTCGTTCCCGCGCTCCCCGCAGCCTACGTAGACGATGACGTCACTGTTGGAGTACTTGGACAGGGACTGGGAGATGACAGTTTTACCACAGCCAAAGGCTCCGGGGATGGCTGTGGTTCCTCCCTGGACACACCTGGACACAGAGACAGACAGGTAGACACAAGCAGAACAGACCAGGGGCAGGGAGATGGAAGCAGTGGTTGAGTATATTGGCAGAAACAGATAAGAAGTAGTAATTGAGTTTCCTTGAAGCAGAATAGCAAAGACAGATAAGAAAGGGTATTCTGATATTGTCCTTGAAGCAGAATAGCAAAGACAGATAAGAAAGGGTATTCTGATATTGTCCTTGAAGCAGAATAGCAAAGACAGATAAGAAAGGGTATTCTGATATTGTCCTTGAAGCAGAATAGCAAAGACAGAAAAGAAAAGGTATTCTGATATTGTCCTTGAAGCAGAATAGCAAAGACAGATAAGAAAGGGTATTCTGATATTGTCCTTGAAGCAGAATAGCAAAGACAGATAAGAAAGGGTATTCTGATATTGTCCTTGAAGCAGAATAGCAAAGACAGATAAGAAAGGGCATTCTGATATTGTCCTTGAAGCAGAAATGGAGAAAGAGGAAAAGGTAGAGAGGGAGAGTGGTGAGAGAGTTTCCCAGAAGCAGAGATGGAGAAAGGTGACAGAAAAAAAGAGGTAAAGTTGGGGTAAGAGAGAGGGGACTCACGGGAAGAGGGCGTCCAGTACTCTCTGTCCGGTCAGCAGTGGGTGATTGGCCGGTAACTTCTCTGTAACCGGGCGAATCTGTCGCACCGGCCAGACCTGAACCATGGTGAACTTCTCCTTCATACCCTCAAACTCCAGCTCCAACACCACGTCCTGAAACACACACCAAACCCTCAGTCCAAATACATCAATTTCCACACATGTATTTCTATGGATTGAGACTAGGGAGGTGGGACTAACCGAGACATCATAGTTTCCGGGAGGAGCCACATAGGTGACGGTTCCTCTGTTCCTCGGGGGCAGCATGATCTTGTGCTTGATGAGGGAGTTCTCAAACACCATCCCGTAGATATCACCCCCTGTGATGTGACTGCCCACCTAAGAAAGAGAGAGCAGTGATGAGGGGTTAATGCTGAACAATTCAACGTTTATGTTGTTCAGTTCAGTATGTGCTCTAAGGCAGGGTTTCCCCAAACTCGGGTCAGGGGACCCACGTGGCTGCACGTTTTGGTTTTTGTCCCAGCACTACACAGTGGATTTAAATAATCTAAGCTTGATGATGAGTTGGTTATTTGAATCAGCTGTGTAGTGCTCGGATAAAAACCAAAACGTGAACCCAGGTGGACCCCAGGACTAAGTTTGGGAAACCCTGCTCTAGGGTCACTTCAAACTGTGTATAATGTAGCACACTTAGTAAACCACGCAACACTTCTATTAAAACATTGCCATAGAGTAACAGGACACACCCACCCGTAAGCTCTTGACGGGGGAGAACTCCCATTTCAGGTCTCGGTTGAGGGCTCCGATGTTGACTCCGCGGGGGATGTAGATGCTCTGGGTTAGGTCGTTGATGTCCTTTAGGGGGCGCTGGATACCGTCAAAGATGGAGCCCATGATGCCTGGGCCCAGCTCCACAGACAGAGGCTTTCCTGTCCGCAGCACTGGGTCCCCAACAGACACGCCCGCTGTGACAACGCTCAGGAACACACCATGTGTTAATGGATCAAGCCTTGGCAGTCATTCTGATCTCGTTCTCAATGATCAGTGCTTTATTTTTATGTTGCTGTCTTCAGTCCTTTGTAAATAGGATAGATGGGCTATATGGGCTACTGTATAGGTTGGATGTGATGGTCTGCCTATAACCAGCCTGAGTAGGCTTATAACTCCATTCATATTCAGAGATTAAAGAAATGAATTAAATTGGTAATGAGATACTTTCAGGCTACTTAATGCAATGCATGTCTGTTGCCACGGCTGCATACTTTTAAATAAACGGTATGTGCTAAATAGTATGCAACGATGAGTAAATGGTATGCAGTTTAAGTATGTAGTACACTAGTATGGGTATCTGGACATGGCCCACGTGTACAGTGGCTTGCGAAAGTATTCACCCCGCTTGGCATTTTTCCTGGTTTGTTGCCTTACAACCTGGAATTAAAATGGATTTTGGGGGGGGGGGGTTGTATCATTTGATTTACACAACTTGCCTACCACTTTGAAGATGCTAAATATTTTTTATTGTGAAAAAAACAAGAAATAAGACAAAAAAATGTAAAACTTCAGCGTGCATAACTATTCACCTCCCCAAAGTCAATACTTTGTAGAGCCACCTTTTACAGCAATTACAGCTGCAAGTCTCTTGGGGTATGTCTCCATAAGCTTGGCACATCTAGCCACTGGGATTTTTGCCCATTCTTCAAGGCAAAGTGGATTTAATGGTGCTCCGTGGGATGTTGAAAGTTTCAGATATTTTTATATAACCCAACCCTGATCTGTACTTCTCCCCAACTTTGTCCCTGACCTGTTTGTGGAGCTCCTTGGTCTTCATGGTGCCGCTTGCTTAGTGGTGTTGCAGACTCTGGGGTCTTTCAGAACAGGTGTGTGTGAGATAGATAGATATATATATATATATATACACACACACTGAGATCATGTGACACTTAAAGTCCACCTGTGTGCAATCTAACTAATTATGGACTTCTGAAGGTAATTGGTTGCACCAGATCTTTTTTAGTGGCTTCATAGCAAAGGAGTGAATACATATGCACACACCACTTTTCTGTTTTTTACTTTTTAGAAACAAGTTATTTTTTTCATTTCACTTCACCAATTTAGACTCTTTTGTGTATGTCCATTACATGAAATCCAAATAAAAATATATTTAAATTACAGGTTGTAATGCAACAAAATAGGAAAAACACCAAGGGGGATGAATACTTTTGCAAGGCACTGCATGTACCAGATAAATATTTTCAGTAATGAACACATGGGTGATCATGTACAGATACAGTAGGTGTGTACACACACACACAACCTATCTAAAGGGAGTATATAGACAGTCAGGTACAGTAAAACATTTCATCCCAAATGATACCCTACTCCTTTTACAGAGCACTTTTACAGTAGTGCACTATGTACGGAATAGGGTGCCATTTTGGGACACAGCCACAGTCAAGTGCAGTAACAATACAATATAACCCGTTAGGATACATGTCTCCTCGTAGACCTGGATGGTGGCCATGTCTCCCTCCAGCCTGATGATCTCTCCCACCAGCTCACTGTGGCCCACTCTCACCAGCTCATACATGGCCGCTCCCGCCATGGCAGTGGCAGTCACCACTACAGCACAACACAACACAGGTCAGAGGTCACACAGCAGGCAAACAGCAGACACATGCAAGAGAGACGGATGTGATGTCCAGTCCAAACTTAACCCCAGATTAGTGTAAGCAATATTGGTGGAAACAGCCTAGCCTACTACAACAGATATAGATGGGGCTCTTCATCAGCTAAAACCTTTGAAGGCTAAACAGAGGTACTAGTGACAGATAAATGTGAGTGGTAGTGACCTGGGCCGGATACTCCATGGACGTATCCAAACTCGCTCTCCTTCTCCTCATCCCGGATCTTTGGCAGTTTAGACAGGTCCATCCCGACAGGCTAGATCTGCGGAAGAGAAAGAATAATGGAGTGAGTGTGTGAATGAGAGCGATTAAGGAAGATAGAGAGGAAAAAGTCTCACCCATCTGGGAAGAAAGGGGCACAGTTGAAGAATGCTTCTGGTTATTTGGAACACGGAACGCCACAGTGCTAGCACTACTTTTAAAACGGTTACACTCTGTATATACATGTGTATTGATTTGTGTTTTTATGGTTGACTGCATCCCAGTCCAGACCATAGTGGGTTACAGTCATGGCTGGGACACTATTGACCCAGTCATTAGAAGGTCAATTGGGCTTCTCATCCAACTCCCTATACATCCATCTAGTCCCAAAAAATGACAGTGCCTTCAATTGTGTTCGCCATGCACATTTACATAGAAAGAACCTAAACGGCCCTTGTCTGTCACAAATGTTAAATAAAATTATATTTGAAATTACTCTGCAGATTGTCTATGGTGTTGGTCCTTCAGCTGGTTGAAATTTGAGAAAATATCCACAGGAAAGTATTAAACAGACTTCAAACGCAGGTCTGTGTGTGTGGCAAATAAGGTGTGTCTGCACATGACTAAAGGCACGTGCACAAGACAGAAGTACATGCACGCATACTAACAGGCGTTTGCATGGCTTTGCACATGTGCCAGGTGAAAGAAATGTTTACTTCACTACCTGTGCTCTTAAGTCAGGTAAACAATACTTCCCCGTGGACCGTCTTCATTTCAGCCTAATGAATCACCAACCTTACAGACAACCAGCAGAGCAACTGCAAAAATATTTTTATTCAACTTTCTGGCTTGTAAGGAAAATGTCCAAGATGTTGCAGTGCTTTGTTTGACTGTATACCAATAAATATGATGGTTACTAGGATCGTATTCTGTACAATAACACCAAGTGCATAAATAAGACAAATATTAGTTAAATAAAATATGGAACAGTAAATTAAACTGTTCAATAGATCTTTCATTTTGGCGCAAGGTAGCTTGTAGCTGACAGCAAAGGTGTCAACTAGAGATGACGTGTAGGGATTTGTAGTCTTGCATGATGTCTACTTTTATGCCAACAACATTTTCAAATCTGAGTGTAAATAAAACCAAATATACTGATGTCACATTGTCCAAGAGAGATTTACAGTTATCAAAACGTCAAAACACAGCCCTTATTTCAAGTGTTTTTAATATCCACAATGGATAAAATGGAGAGAAAAAAACAATTGGAACCATTTCTGTGTTTGACCGCTAGGTTTTATGGGTATTATGACACATCCACCATGAGGCTCAATTGGCTGAAAAACCTCAATGCTTCAGGAAGCTTTGTTTCCTCCTCACTACCAGCAACTAAAACCCCCACCAACTTGGTTCTTCTGAAAAATGTCTATGGTAGCTTATGGACAAACATTAAGAATAAGCTACGTGGTGAGTTGATGCCTATTCAGCAGCTAATTAGCTAGGTGAATTGATCATGCACCTTTGTATGCGTTGCTTTTGTTTTTGTTTTTTGGAACAGATTCCTGTTGGAACGTTAAACAAATTATACCCATCCTTAAAAATCACCTCGACTAACGAGGTGACAGGTGCAACACATCCTGAGGATGATTCCAATCAGTGCTCTTCCACACCTAAATAGAACCAGCCTGGAAATCAAAAACCAAAGCCTGTAAGAATACACACTACTAGAGTAGGACCATAACTAAACCATATGATTACACACAGAAAAATCCCCTACCACACACAGGCTTAAAATTAAGCTTGCTGCAATTGAGAGACTTGCATATATAGCACACTATCAGAAACAGTCTGCACCAGAGTTTACCAAACTCGGTCTTCAGGACCCCAAAGGGTGCACGTTTTGGTTTTTGCCCTAGTACTACATAACTGATTCAAATCATCAAGCTTTAATTTGTTGAATCAGCTGTGTAGTGCTAGGGCAAAAAACAATCTACACCCCTTGGGGTCCCCACGCCAGACTTTGGGAAACACTGGTCTGCACATACAGATCCCAGTCGGTCTGTTACCATGGCAATATCACCCCTTACCCGATCTGCAACCATGATGATAATCCCGGAGACTACAGCCCAACATGAAGTCGCACGACTTACCAGCATCAAAAGAAGAGAGAAATAGGACACACCTCCCCTCCCGCTGTACTTCATCCCTGGTCGATTCTCACCGGTTATGACGCAGTACACTAACAGAGGGGAGATCTCAGGCAAGCATCACTGTATTTCTGTGCTCTTCTCTACTTCCTGCTCTCTTTTACACCTTATGTGAAGGCTATGCTTCTCTTTCCCACTGTCTGTATGCTTCCCTCTTTCCCACTGTATGTATGCTTCTCTCTTTCCCACTGTCGGTATGCTTCTCTCTTTCCCACTGTCTGTATGCTTCCCTCTTTCCCACTGTCTGTATGCTTCTCTTTCCCACTGTCTGTATGCTTCTCTCTTTCCCACTGTCTGTATGCTTCCCTCTTTCCCACTGTCTGTATGCTTCCCTCTTTCCCACTGTCTGTATGCTTCCCTCTTTCCCACTGTCTGTATGCTTCTCTCTTTCCCACTGTCTGTATGCTTCTCTCTTTCCCACTGTCTGTATGCTTCTCTCTTTCCCACTGTCTGTATGCTTCTCTCTTTCCCACTGTCTGTATGCTTCTCTCTTTCCCACTGTCTGTATGCTTCTCTCTTTCCCACTGTCTGTATGCTTCTCTCTTTCCCACTGTCTGTATGCTGCATAATAGCCTATGCTTCCCTTTGTGTGGATCAAAAAAAATAAAAAAAATCTGTCATGACTTAATGTCATCCATACAGGCAGAAGACTGCAGGTGCTCTAACACAGGGGGCTGATGCTTCCTGATACTCCTGCATCTATACTATGGAGATTAAACAACCCCCATCACTCACTCTCTGTATAGACACACACTGTTCCTGCTTCAGTGCCCTTTTGTCCTTACCACCCTTTCGTCCTTACAACAGATAGGGTATTTTCCTCCATGCTAGACGGGTCATCTGTGTAGAAATAGCCCCCCCAACAGGTCTAGTCTGTAGCTGCAGGATACAGACAACAATGGCTCAGGATGGCCTCCAGTCCTCACCAGTGGACATGAGACTTAGTAAGCATTTATATGCATTCTTCAGATGTAAGACCATCTTCTCTTCATCTCTTGATCTTAACTTGAATGTTCAATTCCCTTTGGATTACAACAGGTTCCAACTTGTCTTGTAAAACAGGCTAAAAAACACTGAGATACAGAAAAAAGACTGATAATTCACCATTCAATCACTTCCATTGTGATTTTGGCATAGAGACTAGGAATATATGCATATGAGGCATCACATGACTGGCACATGACTGGCTAAGTTATATGGGGCCATTTGAGGAAGTGGAAAATCCTAGTGTGGGGAAAGATTGGGAAGTCCACTCAGTGTGTGTGTCTTGGTTGTTCGTATGCTATGCAAGACACACAGATTCACACACTCAGAGTCCGGTCTATAAAAAGCTAGATGAGTGAACTTGAATCCCTTGACACAAGTGTACTTGTCTGGTCTTATAGCAGCCACCTACAAAGCAAAAAAATCTCTGGTACTATGCAGGCAGAAGTTTCCCTTTAAAACAGATCTAGGATCAGCTTCATCTCCCTAAAGTCCCAACCTTTAAGGGGAAAAAAGATTAATACCAGGGGTAGGGGAAGTAGTCAGTGTAAAACCCAGACATGCTTCCAGGTTCTATGGACTCAGCCACATGAAATATGGAATCATTTTAAAATCGAGGATACACTCCCATCACTGAGTACTGCAATGTTAACGTAAACAATCCGTAGTAAGGAATGTCTGTTCTGTAAGAGTTAACGATAATCAAACAATGGACCTTTAGCCTAATAAAATTGTTTCCTTAAGCATAATCAGTCTCGTAATACAACTAGAGCGAGTGGTGGTTCCAAATTGTTGCACAATCCTGCAACTCCAACAGCTCATACTGAACTTCCTGTTTGAGTTTTAAAAGGATACAAAATAGTGCTAATCCACTCAGTCAGTGCATCCCTTGTTGTCACAATGGATTCGCATATTTAACAACAACTCCCCACAGGCTGAGATCTTATGCCCCAAAGGGCAAGTCTAGGATCAAGTTCTCAGTCCTAATATTGACCCGAAGAGCTGCAACTAAAACTGGTCCTGAATCAACACTTGGGGACAACCATCCTCTTAACTAGCTGTTCTTTTTAACTATTCTGTTATTTCTTTGTTGTCAAGATAGAAACACAAAGGGTGGATCTCATTCTCAATAGTCCTGAGGCTTCCTTGTTGCATCTCCTTCCTTTGATACTGCACTAATCTATAGCACTAGACAGGTGAAAGAAAAACCCTCGGTGGGAGTCCACAATATTGCTTTAACCTATCCTCACTTCTCAGAAAAGTGCATTAGATGAAGGGGAGATGATGGGAACCCACATTAGAATATTGAGATTCACCCAAAGAGGTCATATCCTATGAGCAGACACTTCTGATGAGAAATTCAACATCCAAGTAAGGATATGGTGTGGCCATGATGCTATTTGTATTGAATTATTCTTCCTCCTCTGCACCATCTCCAGCTCATCCTCTTCCTCAGTCAAACAGAATCATTATCACATGCCAATCTGTCACGAGGAACAAACCAATGGAATAAAGACAGCATGGGAATAATAAATGATTGATTTACAATATCACATATCACATCTCACATGCAGAGAGTATCTGGATTTGATAACATTTGTAATATGCCTAATATCTTATCTGCATTGTGCCAAAGATGAAACACCAACGCACTGTGGGTATCGCCGTTCTTTTAGTTATATGACTCGTCTCTCTGTCCATGTCACAGAAAATAACAACGCGTTACATTGTAGCTACTAAAAAATTATCCATAGATCAAATGAAAGACAAATACATTACCTGCTGAGGCACGACTTTCACATATTTTTGCGGAATAACACCCGACATTTGAGAAGCTACCCTGCCAGCGATGCAATTTATTAGATTAATCAACACAATAATGCAAACATGTTTAATCAATATAATAATTGACCGCAGCTGATCCATGTTATTTGTCATTTTGTTCATTCAAATAGGCCTACACTTGAATGAAACATCACGACCAGAAAAACATGTAAATGTATTTACCAATTATTAAATTCATATGATAAACAATATCAGACTCAGTGAAATAACATGGTTAATTATGCAGTTTCATGGATAGCCATCGTTGGCTACATTGTAGGCGATTTAAAGCGTAGGTCATCTGTCAAAATCGCTTGCTCTGCCATTTTGATGCATTTCAAAAATGACATTGCATTTAATCTGATATGATGACAATACAATGGGATAGCTACCTTCAGAAACGAAACGGTCCACCGTCTTGATCCTCTGCCTGGGGAAGATATGAGCGTCGATCATGCGATAGCAAATGATCAGCTGACTTCATTCACAGCGCTTTGCAAAGCGCAGAAACTCTGTGGCGAGACTCACAACCACTGCAAATGATTCATTCCACTGTGGCTCATTCCCACTGCGTTGTCAAAGACTATAGAGGGAAAGACAATACTTTCTCTCGATATTCGTCTATAGCTTTACATTTAAATAAACACCAACAATAGAACAGAACAGCTGATGAGCAGCATCATAGCATTTTATTCAGCAATTAGAAATGAGGCTCGGATCAAGAAAAGATGGAAGGCTCCACAATAGACGGAGGGCAGAAAAACAAACAGTAGAATTATGTGGTCTTTTTTGAGAACATATCTTTGCATTTGAGCCAAAATGGCGGTAGACCCATAATTTTGTTGTTGCGTGTAAAAAAGATGGATTGCACTGTGGGACACTGGAGATTTGCATGACGATAGTTTACAACAATGAAATATCAAGTTGCGCCACAAATGATCAGAAATTGAATAATTTAAAACATGTGAAAAAATGACATTTAAAAATCTAACAAAAATGTCAAAGGTCAGTCCATACCTCAACAACAAACATCCCGAAATGTTTCAATATTTCAAACACAAAACTTGGTTTATAATAAAAACAGTAATATTTGTGACATTTCATCAACCTGACTAATAAAAACACCTGGATTAATAATAATAATGTAGCTACATTAACGTTCTGCGCATGCGGGGTCAGAGTTGACAGTCGGCCGTGGAGGAGTGCGGTAGCTAAGCTAACAGCTAGCAACACATGTGGAGGGTACAACGGGAGGCAACCCCAACTCTGTCAAAATTCCCCCAACCGAACCATAAACTACTCAGAACTTTAGTCACATCGAATTTAAGGGATAACAGTCGTTTACAATGAAAGGGTGAGTAAAGCAATTTAGAGACATGTCTATGTTCTTATCACGAGTGAAGTTTATTTTTCTTGTCTTTTTTTTTTTTTTCTACAGGCGGGGAGGTGGTTGCAATGCTGCTGCTAGCTAAACCCTTTGCGCGATTAGGGGTAAAATAATCTGCCAATGATGGCACTACAGTGATTTTCGTTTCGCTAACCACCGTTTGTCATTGGCTAGCTAGCTAGTTAGCAAATAGCATCGTTAACCTGCTAAGTGTGGCTAGTAGTGCCTGCATTACCCATCAAATTAACCATGCTTGAACAAAAGTCGGACAAGTTCGTAACCTGCCTGTTAGTTCGTGACGTGTAGCTAATTAGCTAACCTGAAATTCGATGTCCTACTTTGACGCTAGCTATAGATAATTACTACTAGGCTACTTTACGCCACTCTCAACTCCAACCTTGTTCAACTAACTAGCTAACTACTTTACTTAACTGGTGAACCACGCGGCTAGGTAGCTAACGCTAGCTAGCTAACTTCAACATGGAACACATGATAACTGTCACTCCACCAATGCTCCTTCTATTTGTGGTCACACTACCTAACGTTAGCATAATGTTCACGTTTGTCAGCAGTTTATTTGAAGAATGTTTAACTAGTATCACTGGTTTCTGTGAAGCAGGGCAGCGTTGATTCGCTAGCTAACTTGGCTAATTAGCTAGCTTATTAGGCAACCTAGCTAAATGATTCAATAACTCAATGATTCAACTGTACTGTTTGGGGCATAAGCATCAACCATAAAACTAGGTGCTTTGTTCATCTTGTGCAATTATCTGTCAAGTTCACAAAATATCAGTTCCCTCACTGCTGCTTGGGAAACACTAGGTACATTCTGCATCTCTTACTCATGTAAGTAACTAGCTAGTATAAGTGGAATGGTTAGAATTAGGAATTTAATAGGATCTTTATGGGGGAATGACACAATGTAGCAAATGTTTACTACTGTATGTAGCCAACTACTTAGGGCATTTCTAGCTCCATTTTAAAGTGTCAACAGGAATGGCATCAGTGGATCAAAAAAGACTGCTGTGTAGATTCAATGTTGAAACAATCAAACCACAGTTTTTCAGGTTGATATTTACTTAACAAGTTTTGCTAACACGTCACCATCTTGTCTGCAAAGTCCAATGGGGTCTCATGACGTGGTGTCTTGGGTTTTTTAATTTGCAGAGCAGATGTCTTAGGTTTGAATATCTGCAATGTTGCCTGATCTCTGCTGCCGCTCTATTCTGACTGCTGGCGAACACGTGAGCAGCAGCTGTTGTCTGCCTAGAGGTTTTAACATAAGGAGCCGCCCTATAAATACCTCTGTGCGCTCCACGGGGGAGGTCAATTTGAGGCAAACAGTTAAGACACGAAAACAAAACTCTTGGTCGCAGAGATTGACATTTGCATATGCATCTTGACTTATCTTAAATGATCAATGCACACAGGAAAGTGTGCATACATGCATAAAGATTGCTTCTAGTTGCAACTAACATGTCATCCAGCCCGCCATTGAATTTATGTTTTTGCGTTAGGGGGCAGATTTTGTCTGCGTGTCTGGCGTTGTGGCGTATGCGTGTTGGCCTTTTGGGATGGGAGGCGGCAGCTGTCAGTGCATCTGGGCTGGTCCAGATGGCTCACAGTGGCAGAAAACTGGCTTCCCTGTCTGCTCCCTAGAAGTGGTCAAAGCACAGACAGGACCATGTCCTCAAGCAAACTGTTAGACATGTCTAAGTTTATCAACATAGTTAATGAGTTGTCTACATAGGCCAGTGTATGGGTATGTACTACGCACCTGTGTAGGATTCACTCTGGATAGGAGCGCCACATTATCTTTGTTGCTTGGAGTCCACCCCCACCTGTGTCCCAAGCTGGTTGACCGTTCTGCTCTTGTTCCAGTAGCCGGATCGAGCTGGGGGATGTTACGCCCCACAACATTAAACAGTTGAAACGCCTCAACCAGGTCATCTTCCCCGTCAGCTACAATGACAAATTCTACAAGGACGTGCTCGAAGTGGGAGAGCTCGCCAAGCTAGGTAAGACGAGACAGGCTTGCCCAACCACATAGTCTTATGTTGTCTGATATTGATGCACTTGTTTTGGTAATGAACTAATGGTGTAGTATGAGGAAAAACTGCAGCATGGCACTGATGTAATACGCCTGCCCTCTGACCCCTGTGTTTGCAGCGTACTTCAATGACATTGCGGTGGGGGCAGTGTGCTGCAGAGTGGACCACTCTCAGAACCAGAAGAGACTGTACATCATGACACTGGGCTGCCTAGCGCCCTACCGCAGATTAGGCATAGGTACAGCTCAATCTTTTCTTGGTTTCATACACCAGCAATAGCCAGCGTCACACCATATTTCCTTGTATCCTCTTACACTGTTAACACAGTATCAGGTCATGATAACCTGTGTATTGCATATTGTCAAACTCCTAGTCTTCTGTCTTTTATTGTAACCAGGAACGAAGATGCTGAACCATGTGTTAAACATCTGTGAGAAGGATGGCACTTTTGACAACATTTACCTGTAGGTTTATAATCTCAATATTTTTTTAGGGCTTTCTCTCCTTGTGTCGATGTGCATTGATGTGAAAGATCTGGACAAAAATTGCCTGGTATGGGCATACACCATCTTGCTTAGCTCTCACCAGTCCTATGTTTTCACATCAGTGCATATCAAGGAGGCAACCTTTTGAGATGCACCCTCAGTGTTCAGTTGAAAATGTCACCCACATATCCGTTCATCCCTGACCTCTAATTCACACGCTTCCTTCCTTCCTCCTGACAGTCATGTGCAGATCAGCAACGAGTCTGCAATCGACTTCTACCAGAAGTTTGGCTTTGAGATCATTGAGACGAAAAAGAACTACTACAAGAGGATAGAACCGGCAGATGCCCACGTGCTTCAGAAGAGCCTGCGCAGCCCTTGTGCGCCCCCTGGGGGAGATCTGCAGAAGGCAGAGTAGCCTCTGGAAAGAGCATGGTCGTGCCCCGCCTCCCAAGAAACAGAACTGTGACAGATGCCCATGGGTTGACACATTCACCACTTTCTTCAAAGGACGTTAAAAAGAGAAAAAACAAATTCAAAGTTTAAAAAACAAAACATGGCTGCATTTTTATTTTGCAACAAAACAAACACATTTTGCATTTTATTTTTACTACTTTTCTTTATTTAGAAATTTGAAAACAAAATAAAGGATTCAGAATCCAAAAGTGCTCAGAAAAGCTGCTGACTTAAGACAGTTTAGATATGGTGGGGGGTTTCTGTGTTTGCAAATCATACTGTTTGAGTTGTTTTAAATGCGGTTTGTACTAAAAAACCCAATAGAACTGAATAGGGAAAATCTTTTACAGTAAGAGACTATCGTTGACAAAGGAAGTCCAACTGGCAACCATGGAGTGATGCTTCTCGTCGTAATGGTGACACGTTTGGAACACTGAACTCATCCCCTTGTCACCTGAGCCCAGGGACTTATGGGAAGAGTTTTTACTGGTGGATGAGACTTACTGTTTCTTCTAGCAATATGCAAATTGTGAGCCTTGCGCTGTGATGCAATGCCCCCTATTGACGTCAAAGCTCTGATGCCAGTCCAGAGGGGGAACGGAGCGCCCCACAGAGCGGGCATGAGGAAGGATGAACGGTTTCAAGTTGTGGGGAGATTTGAGGGAGTGGATTCCACTCTTTGTTTCTGAATGGTTTTGTTTCTCAACCCATCTATTTAATCCCCCCTTTTAGATCTTTTTCTTTTCAGCTCTTTTCGTTACATATATATATATTGATGCTGATTGGCTCAGGGCTTCTCCTGGGCTTGCCACAGATGCTGTGAGAGAGTTCAGGAAACCTTCAGAGAGATCAGGGTGTGAGATGGGCAAAGGTGTATGAGATCACAGGAAATAACTGGTTTATTACGATGTTGATGTTTTTGTCGAAGTACAAAGATGTGACAATGAACAAGACGTCAAGCAGGGGTTGCTTGAGTACTTGGCAGTTCAGGAACAGGAGGCGGGTCTCTGTTTAAGGACTAGAGCAGTTCAATTGACTGGCTAAGATGGAGTTCTCTCAGCCTAGGTGAAGTGCATGAGTGAGATTGTTGTGGATGCTTCTGTTTAGATTGGCACTTTATAAGTTAGCTGGAGTACTGTCTAGTACTGAGGCTAACCTTTATTGGCCCCTTTAGTAGGAACCCAGCCAACTAGATCTTTCCACATGTATCTGTAACCTTTTTGTGCGCTTCATTCATGACCATTGTGGGAAGGTTGTGTGTTGGTTTGGTAGTTTCCACTGTCTGTAGGGCCCCTTACAACAGAACCTGAAGCCCAGGAGAAACCTGCTCCACTGCATGCTGGGAGAATACTGTCCTCCACTGTAGTAAAAGCATGTTTTGTTTTCTCCTTTTGAAAATGATCTTTTCTGGAGCTCTATATTGTAAGACTTTTTAACCTCTAAATAAAATAAATGCTATTTGCATTGTGGGTTCATTATTTCTATTTCATGATGTAGATCAGACCGTAAACGGTAATGTGTCTGTATATCAATCATAGTTTACAATCATACAAGTAGTACCTTAAAGTATTCAGATCCCTTGACTTTTACAGCTTTATTCTAAAATGGATTAAATAAAAAAATCCTCCGCAATCTACACATAATACCCCATAATGACGAAGCGAAAACAGGTTTTTAGAATTTCCTTGTGAATTTAAGGAAGGAAAAAAAAAAGATAAAACTTATTTATTTACATAAGTATTCAGGCCCTTTGCTATGAGACTCGAAATTGAGCTCAGGTGCATCCTGTTTCCATTGATCATCCTTGAGATGTTTCTCCACCTGTGGTAAATTCAATTGATTGGATATGATTTGGAAGGGCACACTCCTGTCTATATACGGTCCCACAGCTGACAGTGCATATCAGAGCAAAAACCAAGCCATGAGTTCAAAGGAATTTTCTGCAGAGCTCAGAGACAGGATTGTGTCAAGGCACAACATTTTGCAGCATTGAAGGTCCCCAAGAACACAGTGTCCTCCATCATTCTTAAATGGAATAAGTTTGGAACCACCAAGACACTTCCAAGAGCTGGCAGCCAGGCCAACCTGAGCAATCGGGGGAAAAGGGCATTGGTCAGGGAGGTGACCAAGAACCCAATGGTCACTGACAGAGCTCCTCTGTGGAGATGGGAGAACCTTCCAGAAGGATGACCATCTCTGCAGCACTCCACCAATCAGGCCTTTATGGTAGAGTGGCCAGATGGACGCCACTCTTCAGTAAAAGGCACATGACAGCCCGCTTGGAGTTTGCCAAAAGGCACCTAAAGGACTCTGAGACCATGAGAAATAAGATTCTCTGGTCTGATGAAACCAAGATTGAACTCTTTGGCCTGAATGCCAAGCATCACGTCTGGAGGAAACCTGGCACCATACCTACGATGAAGCATGGTGCTGGCAGCATCATGCGTTGGGGATGTTTTTCAGCGGCAGGGTAGGGAGAATCGTCAGGATCGAGGGAAAGATGTACAGAGATCCTTGATGAAAACCTGCCCCAGAGTGCTCAGATTCACCTTCCAACAGGAAAACGACCCTGAGCAAGAGTCGCTTCGGGACAAGCTGCTGAATATCCTTGAGTGGCCAGGATTTGAACCCGATCGAACATCTCTGGAGAGACCTGAAAATGTATGCGCAGCAACGCTCCCCATCCAACCTGACAGCGCTTGAGCGGCTCTGCAGAGAAGAATGGGAGAAACTCCCTAAATACAGGTGCTTGTATTGTTGTCCCCAAAAGACGCGATGCTGTACTCGCTTCAACAAAGTCCTAAGTGAAGGGTCTGAATACTTATACATGTAATTCAGTTTATTTTTAATAAATTTGCAAATATTTCTTTGCCTGTTTTCGCTTTGTCATTGTGTGTAGCTTGATTTTAATTTCTTTTTTGGGGGGGGGGCGATTTAATCAGTTTTAGAATAAGGCTGTAACGTAACAAAATGTGGAAAAAATCAAGGGGTCTGACTACTTTCCGAAGGGACTTTATATCCGTCATAGTTCACAATGCACGGGCAGAGAAGTAGAGGAGACTCAGCATTGAATGTTTATCCCTGAGGCACAATTTGCTCTATAGTAGGAAGTGAAATATATCTATATATATACGAACGATATGGTATAAAAAAAAAAATACAATATTAAACAATGTCATCTGACTGTTTAATTTGTGTACAGTATGGATAAATCCTGCTTGATCCGTCAATCATTCAAATCACAATACATGACTAAGTCCCAGTACACATTTTGATTGGATCATAGCTCGAATCTCTTGATTCCCGATCGTTCGTCTCAGTTTACTTACGCCCCTTTCTCCTGTTAGGTTGTGAGTGGAGTTTATTGCCAGAGAGAACCAAAGTTTTGTCAGGAACGAAGTCCCATAATGGCGAAACTACAGGTAATTTGCTAGCTTATTCTTTTTCCCAACTTTTCCAGGGGGTTTTCTGATTGCATTTTTGTTCAGCAAGTCTAGCTAGCAAGCTTGACATGTACCCAAGCTACTACATAGTGATCTAGCTAGCGAGCTAACAACTAGCTGGCTGGGTGGCTGTTTGTTTAGCTAGCACAATATGGTTATACCATCATGTACTGTGAGTGTGAACCTGTGTTTTACGTCATTGTCGCATAAATTCACTACCAAAATAGGGTTTATCTTGTGCGAAACTACTCCAACACCAGTATAGTAGTGCTAATGAGATAGCTACGTAGTTCTCGGCCCCCTAGCTACGACGTAGCTAACGTTACTTGGAAAGTATAGGTTGAAAATGAGGATGTTAGTGGGTTAACTACATTTTAATTGTTTTCCAATAGAACGCTATCCATTGCCCCCAATATATTGAGTTCTAAACATTTTGTCGGAATATTTATTCATTATTTTCAGCTAATGTTAACTGGGATAACCGATTCACACAGCGTTGGACTAAGCTCATTGTTTACATGAACCTTGGCAAAGGTCTGCGTATCTTACATTTACATTGTCCCATATTGTTGTGATGAGTAAAGGCAGCACAACATGAGGCTACTTGAATTTGGAAGTTTTGTTGTTGCTCAACAGTCTTGTCATTTATGATCCGTTACTTATTTGTAATCAACGTTTTTTTCTATTGTCTAGTCATCATACCTCCTCACTCATTGGTCTCTTATGAGTGTTTGGGTTGCAGGTCGGCCAGGGAAGGGATTTAATGTTTGGCCTGCGAGCGTGGTGACCAGGCAGTACAGTAGGCCAGGATGCCAGAGATGACAGAGAACCAGACTCCTGGACATAAACCACGGTAAGGACAAAACGCAGATCCTTCTGACCATTGTTACGCCTGTGGGAAGGATCCCTTGGCGTATGTATTGTCAGCGCTTTACCACAGAAAAGCATGCAGTCTTCTGCATTGATATGGGTATCGTTTTCAGACACACAACATTAGCTAACCTCTTTATACATTTTCTCTTGCAGGAAGAAAAAAAACAAGGAATCTCACAATGCAGGTGAGATGTTGTTTTAGTGTTTTTCTGTTGTTTCTCAGGATTTTGTGGGAATGACTCGCTAAGGTTTTGTTTTTGTCCTTTAGTTGAGAGACAGCGAAAAGAGAAGATCAACGCTGGAATTAACCGTATTGGGGACCTTCTACCCTGTTCCCAGGCACTGAAGCAGGTAGGCCTAACCCATAGTCACACACACACACACACACACCTTAGTGTGTTTTTGGACCAAACCATAGAACTTACAGGCTTGGTTTGCTTTTAAAGGTGTAGTATTTATCCTTTGGTCTGAAGCTATTAGTTGGTCTCAGTTGGTCTTGTCTGTGAAGCTCCTGTTGATATCCTGCCATCTGTTTTGACTTGAGTTTTGTATACATGGAAATCCCATGCTGACATCCTCCCTGTCTGTCTTTAGAGTAAGAACATGATCCTGGACCAGGCCTACCGTTACATAATTGAGCTGCAGAAACAAAATGATGCCATGCTTCTCAAGGGAGGAGACCTAGTACAAGGTGAGATGAGAGTTTGTGACATTTACATGTATGTTTTGACAGTGCAGAAGTATTTAATTCCTTTGAGTGTTTTCCTATGTGTTTGCTTGCATTTGACAGTGTTTGTGTGTACGTGTCTGAACGTTTGAGAGTCCTGTGTTGATGACAACTAATCCTTGTTGTCTCCTATTTCTGCAGCTGAGGAGATCCGGCGGCTGCGGCATCAGCTGGAGGAGCTGCGGAAGGAGAGCGGCCATTACATTGAGCTGCTAAAAGCCCACGAAATCAACTTCCTGGATGACCCCACTGTCCACTGGAAGGGCAAGTTGCGCTGTGCAAAGGTTGCCAAAGTAACGCCCACTCACCAGCTCCCCAAAAGAATTATTGTCTACTCCAATGGGAATGTGATACGCCCAACAGGAAAGGAACCTAGTCCAGCCTCCGATCAGGGGAAGCAACATGCTGAGGCTGTGATTGTTCAGTCATCTTGTGACATTACAGCAGGGGTAAGGGTGAACAGGGTTCTTAAGCACGTCAGCGTCTCTTCCTCTGCCCCTCCGCTCCTCCCTGGGGCAACCCTTGCCCCTACAGTGTCTATACCTGGCATCAGGCTGGTGGAACAGCGTGTAGCAGAGGCACCTTCAGCCCCAAAACTGCCGCCCTCTGTGTCCTACTTTACCCTACAGGGTCTCTGCCCTCTACCGACTGTCACCACCGCCTTGCCACAGCAGCCCCAGCCTGCCACCCCAGCCCCTAGTCTCACCGTCGCAGCCAGTCTGGCCACCCAACTCCCTCTCCAGCCTATCCCCAGCCTTACAGCCCTTCCCCAGGTTATAAGCACCCAGAACGCTGCCAGCAGGACTCTGAGCTATACGACTATCCCCAGCAGCTCAACCCTCCTTAGGGCCAGTGCAGCAGGGAGCACACAGACCACCTGGACTACCCTACAGCTGGCTGGGAACACAGTGCAACCTGTCTGCCCGTCTCTCTCCACACAGGAGACTAGCGCCACTGGGCAGCAGGTGTCTGTATGCCCCATGGGCACTAAACCATCAGTTCAACCCATTCATATTCAAATGAGGCCACAGGTACCCATACAGCCCCAGGCACCCATCACTGCCCATATCCAAGCCCAGCCCTCCATACAGAGGACAACCCAGCTACGACCAGCTATCCTGGCCCAGCACCAGCCTCAGCCTGTCACGGCCCCCAAACCACAGTGTGCCATCCTTCCTCAGTCAGCCATAATGCCCCAGCCTGCTGTGGTAACCCACTCAGCTATGATGTCACAACCTCAACCTGCTGTACTTCAACAGGCAACAGTTCTCCCCCATCCACAGACTGCCCTGATGAATCAGCCCCAGCCCCACCCCCAGGCATCTGTGATGCCCCTCCTCCAGACCATGCAAGTATTGCAAGTAAACCCTGCAGGGACAACGGTTGCTGGGGTAACGGCTCCTCAGAACACTAACAACCCAAATGTTGTCATCCTACAGCAGACCAATCCCTGCTCAGCCCAGTCGGTTGTCAGGGAGGACTTAACCAATCAGACACCTTGCCAGCACATCGTCATCATCCAGGCCTCCAATCAGCCTCCACCTGCTCCTCCTCAGAACCCTCAGGTTGGCATGGTGCCCACTACAGCACCTGTCATGCCCAATCAGATTGTCGCAACGAGCTGCCCAACTTCCACCACTGGGCAACAGATATTTGGGGGTAAACAGTTGGTCCACATTCTACCCCGTCCTGTCCCTCAAACTCAGGCCCCCCCGGTTCCCCCGACCCCTCAGACCATCACTGTGAACGGACAGGTGTTTTCCCTGCAGCCCATGAAGACCTCGGACAAGTATGGCTCTCAGGGTGGCCAGAGCGGTCTCCAGCTGATCCAGCCCACCAGCGTTGAGGAGCCCACCACCAACGTGGCTCTGCACACCCTGGGAGCCCTCAGCAGTCTCAACCAGAGCATCTCACAGGGCATGCCGCCATGCATCTCCACCCAGAGTAACGTCCAGCTGACCCTTGCCCCACCATCCTACTCTATAGTGCCACAACAGCCACCTTCTGTCACGGTTTCAGCAGCTTCACACAGTTCCCCTGTCAGTCAGATCTCGATCCCCAGTGTGATTCCACCCAGAACAGGTCTGGTGGTGGGTACAGGGAAGGCCTCGCGGAGACAGCCTGGCACAGCTTCAATGCCCAGAGCTAAGAGAGCCACCACCAAGAGGACCAAGTTGGTTAGGAAGAAGGAGCCTAAACAGGGACAGACTAGTCGTACTGTCACCATCGCAGCCAAGCCAGTGGCTGTAACAGGGGACCGTCAGGAACAAGAGGCCACTGTGGCTCAGGGAATCCCATCCTCTGCTGCTGGGACAATACAGCCAAAGCCTGGCCCTGTCAGCATCACAGTGAACACTCCCACTGTTAGTAGTATTGAGGCTTCCACACAGAGCAGACCTGTGAGTAGTGTTGGCTCTTCACAGTCCACACCTAAAGATGGTAGTGTCAATGCTGCTACACATAGTGGGCCAACTGTCTCCAGTGCATTCACAACACAGAGTAGAACCTCTGTGGCAAATGCCACTAGTGTCACTCCGTGTACATCAACAGTCGGTATCAGCTCCACACAGAGTCAACTCATTATCACTAGTGTTGTGAGTCTATCTGCAGTCACCACTATCACGTGTGCAGCAGATACGCCTACAGTCAGTGCTATTGTTTCTTCCCAGAGTAAACAACCTGCTGTTGCCCCTAGTGACAGCTCCACTCACCTTAGACCTATATTCACACAGAACAGACAGCCTGTCACTACTACTGTCAACACTGTGCAAGCTAGATTAGCTGCCACCAATGGCAGTTCTAGACAGAGTAGATCTATGCTGACTAGTGCCTTTTCCACAGAGACTAGATCCACATCTACGGGTGTGACGTCGTCAGCAGCATGTCGACCCTCAGTCAACACTGTAAGCTTAATAGAAAGTACACCAATGGTGTCTCTCCAGTCTGCTCAGCTCACCTCATCAACGGGTCAGACCAAGCCAGCCAACAGCCAGGAGTCTCAGCCTACAACCCAGACCCAGTCCCAGCCTGTGGCTTTTCCCTCGGTCCCCTCCACTCCAACCCCCTGCTCCGGTGCACTGTCTTTCTCTTCACCTTCTGTAACAGTCCCCATGACCATGCCATCAGAATACAGGAAGCGGGTCACCTGTAATAGACTCTCGAACCAGCAAATGACCATGGCCACTTCCACCCCCAAACCATCCCATCGTGCTGAGCTGATAGTGACAGCGGTGTCAGGCAGGGAGAAGGAGCCTCAGACAGAAGGCCACCCCAGCGCAGCGATGGAGAAGGGTAGTGTGAGGAGTAATGCAGCGCCCTCTAGAAAGGACTCCACTCTCCCACAGCAGGTGTACACACTAGACAACGAGGCCCCGGATCAGCCTCAGGCTCCCAGCAGACAGACTGACTCACCCATGTCTGGTGGAGCAGGTGGCGGAATGGGCTTCTCTGTGGCGTCCATGCTTCCTACTGGCCACAGTGTCAGTTCCTCGCCGAGTCATTTTGGACCGTTTACTTTTACCACAGAGCAGGCTGATATCCTGGCTATGTTGGAGCAGGACAGTCCTGGGAGGAGGGTGGGGGGCTGCACCGTGGACAACCCCACCGGCTCCACAAACACCCCAACGCCTGCATGGGAACCCAACCCCAAGTCCCAGCAAGCCTCCAGCAGCAAAGAGAGGGGGGCTGGACAACAGACGAAGCTCACCAAACAGATGGAGACTCCAGCGGCTAAACCCCCATCACAGGTGTCTGTCAGGGGCCAGGCTGGAGAGGCCGCAGGCAGTGGACCCAGCGGAGCCAGACATCCACAGAACCTCTCCTACTCCCAGTCCCAAACCCAGAGCCAGGCCCAGTCTGGTACTGCCAGCACCCTCAGTGTCAACAACCTAATCCGGCCCAGCTCCCGTCAGCAGCAGGCCTACCCAGGCTCCCCCAGTCTGGCTGGGCAGCAGGGCTCAGTCCCATCCCCTGCAGGGAACTCAGCCCATGTCTCCCAGCCCTCCACCCCTGTCCTTCCTCCCTGCTCGGGCTCAGTCCAGCTGAACGAGTACACTCCACTTAAGAGTGCCCAGATGAGGCCCCAGGTGGGGGTGGGTGAGCCACGACACATCAAGGACGTGTCCAAGCGGCCAGCCCAGGACGATGTGATGCTGTCCAGCAGTAACAAGCGACATAAGGCCTGCCCATCGGCCTCCAATGTGGGCTGCATGGAGGTCAAACCCCTGGACCACAATCAGATGATGGTACCCCAACTACCCCCTACCTCATCCATCATGACCAGGATCAACCCTGATGGAGTTGGCACCCTGTTCTCAGGCAACACCTTCATGAGTACGGTGCTCAGACCCACCGAGAGCCACTGCACCCCCCAGCTGCCCGTACAGGAACACAACCAACCAGGTGTGCTCCACCTGCCTCAGGGCCACCCCCAGCATGGTGCACCCCAGCTGGGCCAACACCTCGGGGGGAACCTCTACCTGAAGCAGCAGCAGCAGCAACAGGAGCACCAGAGGCACCACCTGTACCAGCTCCAGCACCACCTGACCCAGCCTGACCCTGCACAACTCCACAGCCTCCACCAGAGGGCGCTGCAGCAGGAGCAGCACGTCCAGAAGAAGCGGGTGCTGGTTGGAGGGGGTCATGGTGGCCCTCCTGTGGGCCTGCAACAGAAACAACACCACCTGGAGAAGACTGGAGTTCAACAGCAGCAGCATCATCAACAATCACACCAACAACACCAACAACAGTCTCAACAACAGCACCAACAGCAAACACACCAACAGCAGCAGCACCAACAACAGTCACAACATCAACAGTCTCATCAACAGCAGCACCAACAGCAAACACAACAGCAACACCAACAACAAGCCCAGTCACAGCAACACCATCAACAACACCCTCAACAGCAGAGCTCCCACTCCAGACACCAGCACCTCCAGCAGCAACAGATCCAGCAGCAGCAGCAACAGCAGCAGCAGCAGCACTTTGGGTCACGGCACCAGGAGAAGAGCTGTGAGGGCCAGCCAGGACCAGCAGGACCCAGAGCTCACCACAGCAGCCACCTGGCCCAGCAGGAACACCTCAAGGTAAGGGAAGTACTGAGACTGTCTTGAATGATAGCCATAAAATGATAGGATTACATTTACTTTGAGTACGTACTCTTGGTATTCTATGGTAGTAAAATGGTGCGATAAATTGTATGCATATGCATGATAAAGCATGTTTTTGTATTTCATGTGTTATCTAAATTAAGCAATAAAGCCCGAGGTGTGGTATATGGCCAATATACCACGGCTAAGGGCTGTTTTTATGCACGACGCATTGCGGAGTGCCTGGATACAGCCCTTAGCTGTGGTAAATTGGCCATATACCACAAACCCCCAAGGTTCCTTATTGCTATTATAAACTGGTTACCAATGTAATTAGAGGAGTAAAAATACATGTTTTGTCATAACCATGGTATACGGTCTGATATACCACAGCTGTCAGCCAATCAGCATTTAGGGCTCGAACCACCCAGTTTATAATATCAAATAATTTATTATCTCCTGTCCCCTCCCTTCAGTCTGGTCAGGACCACAGTACGATGCAGAGGCTGATGAGCTCTAGGAACCTGGAGCAGCAACTGACCTCCCAGCCCAGCAACCCTGCCTCTCGGCCCTCCGACCTGGGCTGTGCCCCCTCGCGCCAGGAGCGCCACCGGGTCTCCAGCTACTCAGCAGAGGCTCTCATTGGGAAGAGCTCATCCACTGGTGAGCAACAGCAGCGCATGGGGCTCCATCTCCAGGCCACCCGCAGTACTACACAGGAGCAACCCGACCTACGGGGCTACCTGGACACATCCAGAGTGAAGGGCAACGTCGCACATAACCCTCAGAGCAGGCTGCCCCCAGACCACCCTGGTTCTGCAGACGTCCAGAGGATTTCTGAGTGTCCTCCATTTAAAACGCTGAGCGGTGCTGGAGGCGGGCATCAACTGGGGGGCTTCGAGGTCCAGGTGTCCCGTGGCGGGGACATGACGCCTAAATCAGGTCCTTCCTCTCAGAGAGGCCCTCAGGGGCAGCAGGGGGGTTTCCGAATGGGCCCGGGGCCTCCAGGGGATGGGCGACCCCGTGGTGGGTACAGTGGACCCCATCCTGGGACACAGGGGGTGCATATTGGTGCTCCAGGGCTTCCTCTGGACCAGGAGGGGTGTCAACAGAGCTTCATGCAGAGTCTTCTGGAGCAGACCAACCACCAGAGGGCAGTCCAGTGCTGTCCTCCGGTCAGTATGGAGTACGGCTGTGTGCCTGGCAGCTCTGCAGGGGACATGCAGGCTAAAGCATCCAGCCCCAGTGTTCCTCCCACACAGAAGGCCTCAGCTATGAGGCTTGGGGAAGGCAACAAGGGCCACATCCCTCAGGGTAGTGGGAACATGGGTGCCCACCCAGGGGTACGGGCAGGCCTCCCCCACCCTCCTACCCCCCACAGCAGCTCTGAGCCAGGCCGCTCCCCTGCCCCCTCCAGACCCCCCACTTCAGTCAGCCAGCGCTCCCGCCACATCACCCAGGAGTCCCAGAGCGGGAAGCTGAGGCCTGGGGAGCGACCACGGTCAGGCAGCCTGAGACCTGGGAACCCCTTTGAGCCTGACGTCCACCTGCTGGGTCGACCACAGTCAGGGGGTGAGGCGCGGCGCAGCAGTATCGTCCGCTTTATGGCAGACAATGCCCAGGTTGCTGGGGACAACAACCTTGTGCCTGACCAACACCTGGCCCAGAACTTTGGCTTCCCCTTCATCCCGGAAGGAGGGATGAATCCCCCTCCTCCTATCAACGCCAACTCTACCTTTATCCCTCCTGTCAGCCAGCCCAACTCCTCCCGCCCCTCGGCCCTGCTACCCGTAGAGCCCCAGAACACCTTACCCTCCTTCTACCCCTCCTACCCCTCTGCCGCCCACCCCAGCGACATACCCCTCCAGTACTTCTCCAACCAGATGTTCACCAGCCCCGGCACCGACAAGAGCAGCTCTGCCCCCCTCAACAACCGCTTCGGCTCCATCCTGTCTCCCCCGCGCCCCGTAGGGTTCGCCCAGGCCAGCTTCCCCCTACTCTCAGACATGCCCCCTATGCCCATCAGCAACTCCTCTGGGATTACCCCACACCTGTCCAACTTCAGCCTCACCTCGCTGTTCCCAGAGATCGCCACAGCAATGCAGCCTGATGGTTCTGCCATGCCCATGTCCCCCCTGTTGTCTCTCTCCAACACTTCCTCTGCAGACTCGGGCAAACAGCCCAACCGCCCCGCCCACAACATCAGCCATATCCTGGGGCATGATGGGAGCTCTGCCGTGTAGGTGAGGGGACTTGAGGTGCGTGGTAGTCAGCAATGTTCTGTTTCCATTTCAGTGAGAAATGTGTTCAATTGAATTACGTGGAGAAATGTCATGGCCAATTGAATTGACAGGAGTTCCAACTGTTCTGTGTGGATTGAAGCAGTTGTAAGGGCTGCTGATCGGTTCTGTATGTTAGCTGACTTGGTTGGTATCATGTTATTATTCATGGTTACTCAACCTACTCTCACATTCAAGTGTTTTCTACTTTGACACCTTAACATGGCATCGGATGCCTGAGTTACTGAAGTCATAGCATTTCACTGAGCATTCCCCTCCTATACATCTACGATGGGGGAAATAAAGCTTCTAAACCATATGGTTTGCAAACGTCGTCACATATCTGCTTGTAATGTGCTATGAAGAGTTTTGTACTTTCATTGACTGTGACATTGCACAACATTCTAACTAGTAACTTAAAATCATGGTGGCTGTACAGAACCCATTTGTGTAGAGCTATTTTGTAAATATATTTCTTATGACAATTGTTAGTATAATATGTATGTATCTGTAAATAAATAAAGTTGATTTATTAACCTTTATTTATTTATTGTTAAACTTGGTTTGTTTCAGAAACAGGATGCCCTCCAGATATCACTGGTTTCCCTTTAACAGTACTGTATGTGCCTTCAGCTTGCTTTGATTTGTCCCTCACTCAGCTATCTGAAATGGCTGCTTGCAAGAATTTTTGCGATTACACCTGCTTTATTTCAATTCCCTACAAACCATTTAACAGGGTTAAAAATTAAACGCGAAAACAAAGGTGATTTCATTACAAGCTTTATTTACACGCAATAGTGCTCCAGCCTGTGTAACCATGACAACAGCTACTCACAAAGATGGACTACAGATTCAGGAACTCCTTCATTTTGATCTCCGATGCCTCACAGGGAAGGCTAATACTGATGCACCAATGTGTGAGGGAAGGATAATACTGACGTACCTGTCAAAGATCCCCCTCACAAGGCACAGTCATTTGGAGTAGTGACCAGCAGAAACAGACTCATTTCAGAAGTTATTTCATTCGGCTTGTGTGTGGCTAGGTAAAACTTCCAGAATCTTTCCCATTCAGTGATTAAAAACAAAAATCAGGCTCCTAAAAATAAATAACTATACAATATATCTCTTTGTACTCTAAACTACTGAAGGCAGAATGATTTTAAGTTGCATACATTTAATACTTTTGATGAAAAATTCATATTTCTGTTATTTCTATATGAAACGGCGGACACTTGTACCTTAAATTGTACCATTATGACAACACTGAACAGAACAGGGAGTATATACAACACAGGGTCAAAACCGATTGATACATGAGGGGGGTGTATAAAATGCATTTTCAGTGGAACATATTGAGGTAGTGCCCCCTCAAAAAGCTTGCTCTCTCTGTTCCTCTCTACTGAGCAGCAGAATCCTGTCCATTGGTCTTTTTTTGTTTTTCTGACATGCGACTATCAGGATCGTATAATAACCAGATGTTTGAGTTGGAAACAAGGGGAACATAGGAGTTCTACAGGGAATGACTTACAGCAGACTGGTAGATGTGCTGCTGGTGCCCAGTCAGAGAAACAGTGGCATGCCAGTCAGATGAAACCTTCAACAGAATGCGCTGCCCAACTTAAATCAGCACCAGGATTGGAATCACATCTCAGATACTCCCCCTCCTTCCTCAAGGTATGCAAACATGAATATACCATCACAGAGCAGGGTTACAGAAAAATGTCTTTTTCAATATGAACATATCCTTATATACAGCATAACAAAACAATGTTTATGTACAAAAGCATAAATATATAAATATCTGTGATACAAAAATAAAGACTTTTGTTAGATGTTTTTCAAGCATCTGTTGAGTCTGACGTCTCCTTTTCTCCCGCTGGTGTTTCACTCTGGAGTGGAAGTGCATCTTGGGATTCTGGCGTTGTAGCTGTTGATGTGGACTTCTCCAGTGATAGCAGAGGAGAGGGAGAGCAGGGTAGAAGGTCTACACAGACAGAGAGGGGAAGAAAATACATGGTTATTTGACATCTGCAGTGGGCATACACACATTCATAGCTAAAGTGTGAGGTGAATGCATACGTTTTCCTAACGTTAAAGTTTTGTGACAACAGACACGTACCTAGATTGATGTCATTCTCCCGTATGATGTCCCCATTGTAAAAATGGGCATTGCCCGTCAGGTCCTGAGTGCTGATTGGCTGTTCAGAGGTGTTGAGGAGCTGGAGGGTGGAGTCATCGGGCAGACAGCAGTCCCCTCCGTCTCCAGGTTCACTGAGAGCGAGAGAGATGTTTGGGTGAGAATGATTATTATACACTGCTCAAAAAAAAAAATTGGATTTCCATTGATTATTTTTGTGTGATTTTGTTGTCAGCACATTCAACTATGTAAAGAAAAAAGTATTTAATAAGATTATTTTATTCATTCAGATCTAGGATGTGTTATTTTAGTGTTCCCTTTATCAACCCATGGAGGTCTGGATTTGGAGTCACACTCAAAATTAAAGTGGAAAACCACACTACAGGCTGATCCAACTTTAATGTAATGTCCTTAAAACAAGTCAAAATGAGGCTCAGTAGTGTGTGTGGCCTCCACGTGACTGTATGACCTCCCTACAACGCCTGGGCATGCTCCTGATGGTGGCGGATGGTCTCCTGAGGGATCTCCTCCCAGACCTGGACTAAAGCATCCGCCAACTCCTGGACAGTCTGTGGTGCAACGTGGCGTTGGTGGATGGAGCGAGACATGATGTCCCAGATGTGCTCAATTGGATTCAGGTCTGGGGAACGGGCGGGCCAGTCCATAGCATCAATGCCTTCCTCTTGCAGGAACTGCTGACATACTCCAGCCACATGAGGTCTAGCATTGTCTTGCATTAGGAGGAACCCAGGGCCAACCGCACCAGCATATGGTCTCACAAGGGGTCTGAGGATCTCATCTCGGTACCTAATGGCAGTCAGGCTACCTCTGGCGAGCACATGGAGGGCTGTGCAGCCCTCCAAAGAAATGCCACCCCACACCATGACTGACCCACCGCCAAACCGGTCATGCTGGAGGATGTTGCAGGCAGCAGAACGTTCTCCACGGCGTCTCCAGACTGTCACGTCTGTCACGTGCTCAGTGTGAACCTGCTTTCATCTGTGAAGAGCACAGGGCGCCAGTGGCAAATTTGCCAATCTTGGTGTTCTCTGGCAAATGCCAAACATCCTGCACGTTGTTGGGCTGTAAGCACAACCCCCACCTGTGGACGTCGGGCCCTCATACCACCCTCATGGAGTCTGTTTCTGACCGTTTGAGCAGACACATGCACATTTGTGGCCTGCTGGAGGTCATTTTGCAGGGCTTTGGCAGTGCTCCTCCTGCTCCTCCTTGCCCAAAGGCGGAGGTAGCGGTCCTGCTGCTGGGTTGTTGCCCTCCTACGGCCTCCTCCACGTCTCCTGATGTACTGGCCTGTCTCCTGGTAGCGCCTCCATGCTCTGGACACTACGCTGACAGACACAGCAAACCTTCTTGCCACATCTCGCATTGATGTGCCATCCTGGATGAGCTGCACTACCTGAGCCACTTGTGTGGGTTGTAGACTCCGTGTCATGCTACCACTAGAGTGAAAGCACCGCCAGCATTCAAAAGTGACCAAACATCAGCCAGGAAGCATAGGAACTGAGAAGTGGTCTGTGGTCACCACCTGCAGAACCACTCCTTTATTGGGGGTGTCTTGCTAATTGCCTATAATTTCCACCTGTTGTCTATTCCATTTGCACAACAGCATGTGAAATTTATTGTCAATCAGTGTTGCTTCCTAAGTGGACAGTTTGATTTCACAGAAGTGTGATTGACTTGGAGTTACATTGTGTTGTTTAAGTGTTCCCTTTTTTTTTGAGCAGTGTATATACACATGTAAACCCAGCAGGAGGCCTTTTGACTTTTGGTAGGCCGTCATTGTAAATAAGAATTTGTTCTAAACTGATTTGCCTAGTTAAATAAAGGTTAAATAAATACAATTAAAATAAACAGATGGACTGAAAAACTGTCTGGATGACTGACAAATTGAGGATATGTGAGAACAGTGCTGTACCTACCTGTTAGAGTAGTGGTAGACTGGGACGTGTCCGTTTGACATGGTCTGTCCTAGCAGCGTGCCACACTCCATATCATACTCCACATCCTCCTGCAATAGGAACAAGAGACATCTGTTAGACTTCTGTTACACATGAAAAACAAATGAATAAGGTGCCCAAAGCTAATACGCTCACAACAGAGATTTATTGGGCAGATCCACAAGACACGACCTTGATAAGCTTAACCTCCCAACGTTGATGGAACTCACCTGGCGTATTCCTGGCAGACGGTGTGTGGGGTAATGGTGTTTCCCATTGGGCGTGCACTCTCTGTTAGGGGGGTAGATTGCGTGCGGTGGGGGCAAATGGGGGTCCAGCGGGCAGTGGCCAACCAGAGCCAGGCCCTGCAGAGGCACCATGGTATACTGGCATGAGGAGACAGGGTGCACCACAGCTGGGAAACACAGGTCTGATGTTTGCTCTGGAGGGGAGAAAACACAATCACTGTTGTGAGATATGGACAAGACTGACACACGACACGAATGTGGATATGAGGGAAGAATTGAGGGAATTATGAATTACTAGTCAATTCAAAATTGTGGATTGGTCAATTCAGATGGACAACTGTTCATCACAATAATTGTGATGACTAAGGGTTCTATTCAATCTGTAGCGCTGAAGAGCCGCTTTATAGCTCAATTGACAACTAAAGGTGATGTTCCAGTGGTCGTGGAGACCGCATTCACGGTTAACGCTGCATATGTCGGCTCAATCGGAAATGATCTTTACATTTTGACGCTGATCTTCCGCAATACATTGGCGATACGGATTGAATCCAGCCCAAAGTCGTAATTAATCCAACAACTACTACCACTGCCCTCCCATCACCATCATCACTACTAACTCTGTTTGGCCCAGGATCTCCACAGGCAGAAGGGGATGAAGGCTACAATGATGAAGACGAGGGCCCCCAGGACCACACCCACTATGAGGTAGGGGAGGTCGCTGGGGCGGGGCACAGGCCCACCGGGGTGCTCTGGTCTCTGGGACGACGCCTCCGATGGAGAGGGCCGCTGGTTCAGACGAGCTGGGGGGAGAGAGGGGTTTGTTTACCTGATATAACAACATGTATTACAGTCAGGCTATCAAATGAATTATATGAAGAATTATACTTTTGTTGTTTATTGGATAGGATAGCAAGAGAGACAAGTTAGAGGAGGCTGGTGGGAGGAGCTGTAGGAGGACGGGCTCATTGTAATGGCTGGAACGGAGTCAAACATGTGGTTTCCATATGTTTGATACTGTTCCATTTATGTCATTCCAGCCATTACAATGAGCCCGTCCTCCTACAGCTCCTCCCACCAGCCTCCTCTGGCTGCAGCAGTATGTGTGTTCTGGAGGCTTTGACTGCTGGACCAACCTAGCCACGTATGGTGTTTTTTAACAAGCATGCTATAGTGTTCCTCGTCCACACCTCGACCCCCCCCCCCAAAAATAGAAAATCTATAAAACTTGACACATGCCTGTGATGTGTGGTTGTCCCACCTGGCTGTCTTAAGATGAATGTAAGTCTCTCTGGATAAGAGCGTCTCCTAAATGACTCAAATGTAAATATAAATCTCTCTGCTGAAGGACTAAAATGTAAATATAAATCTCTCTGCTAAATGACTAAAATGTAAATATAAATGTATATCTCTCTGCTGAAGGACTAAAATTGTAATATAAATGTAAGTCTCTCTGGATAAGAACGTCTGCTAAAGGACTAAAATGTAAATATAAATCTCTCTGCTAAATGACTAAAATGTAAATATAAATGTAAGTCTCTCTGCTAAATGACTAAAATGTAAATATAAATGTATATCTCTCTGCTAAATGACTAAATGTTAATAGGAATGTAAGTCTCTCTGCTAAATGACTAAATGTTAATATCAATGTATATCTCTCTGCTAAATGACTAAATGTTAATAGGAATGTAAGTCTCTCTGCTAAATGACTAAATGTTAATAGGAATGTAAGTCTCTCTGCTAAATGACTAAATGTTAATAGGAATGTAAGTCTCTCTGCTAAATGACTAAATGTTAATAGGAATGTAAGTCTCTCTGCTAAATGACTAAATGTTAATAGGAATGTAAGTCTCTCTGCTAAATGACTAAATGTTAATAGGAATGTAAGTCTCTCTGCTAAATGACTAAATGTTAATAGGAATGTAAGTCTCTCTGCTAAATGACTAAATGTTAATAGGAATGTAAGTCTCTCTGCTAAATGACTAAATGTTAATAGGAATGTAAGTCTCTCTGCTAAATGACTAAATGTTAATAGGAATGTAAGTCTCTCTGCTAAATGACTAAATGTTAATAGGAATGTAAGTCTCTGCTAAATGACTAAATGTTAATAGGAATGTAAGTCTCTCTGCTAAATGACTAAATGTTAATAGGAATGTAAGTCTCTCTGCTAAATGACTAAATGTTAATAGGAATGTAAGTCTCTCTGCTAAATGACTAAATGTTAATAGGAATGTAAGTCTCTCTGCTAAATGACTAAATGTTAATAGGAATGTAAGTCTCTCTGCTAAACGACTAAATGTTAATAGGAATGTAAGTCTCTCTGCTAAATGACTAAATGTTAATAGGAATGTAAGTCTCTCTGCTAAATGACTAAATGTTAATAGAAATGTAAGTCTCTCTGCTAAATGACTAAATGTTAATATCAATGTATATCTCTCTGCTAAATGACTAAATGTTAATAGGAATGTAAGTCTCTCTGCTAAATGACTAAATGTTAATAGGAATGTAAGCGTGTGTCACCAAGATGACTATGAGATCTGCTCACCTTTAGTTTCTAAGATAACCACGTTGCCAAACTCGCTCTCTCCCCCCTCGTTGAAGCTCTGCATCTTGATGTCGTAGGCCGTCTCAGGCTGCAGGTCAGTGATAGAGTGCCAGTAGCGGTCACCCTCCACCACGTCCTTCTTATAGTCACTGTCGTTGTCACTGTCTGTCGGCCGGTAGAAGATGTAGAAACCGTAGACAGGGGTGTTGTTGACGGCAGTGTACTGTGGAGAGAAAGATTATGAACGGTTTAATGTTAGCATAACAACAGAAACAAGAGTTATGGCCATACTTATATGACGATAACACACACACACACACACACACACACACACACACACACACCAGTTCCACTCACCGTCCATTTGAGGATGATGGTGGTCTCGTTGATGGCTTCATTATAAGTGATGTATGGTCCGTCTACAGGGCGTTCGTTGGGCCTGCCACCACCCACCACCGTGTAGGCCTTAGAGGGGGCACTGGGGGGGCTGGCGCCAATCACATTCACCGCCAACACACGGAACTTATAGGACATGCCTACAGGGAAACAGAAAGCCCACGCGGGTTAAACTAACTAAACACCAGTTACACTGCCTCTCTGTTTCTCCATTCACACTAATGGTTACCATCTGGTCACCATGTTGATTACAGTCATTATTAAAATAGCTAGGATTATGATGATGACTGATAGTGTAATGTCCATGATAATGAGAGTCATGCTAATGATGATGACGCCATTTGTCATAATGAGGAATAACATTATGATGGGAACGACGATGATGATGGTGGTGATGAAGCTCACCTTTCTCCAGGCCAGTGATCTCCACAGACAGTCGTTGGGGGGGGATGTTAGTGACGGCCTCCTCCCACTCCCCCCCTCCCTTCCCTTTCAGCTTCTTAAACTCCACCCTGAACGACTGGATGGGGAAACCACGGTTACCGCGGGGGATCCATGTCACGTACGCAGATGTCTCGGTCGCCATGGAGATGGTGGGCTTATCAGGGGCCTCGGGAGCTGTGGAAAAGTGATAGGGGTTAAACGGACATCAAATCTAATATTGTTCCATATTAAGGCACACAAGGACAGACACTCAGAAACACAAAAGCCCAAACAGGAACAGACACGAGCAGGTACAGTAAACTTACAAAGACTTACTGTGAGCTCATCCTTGAGTGTTAAAAGTGAAAGAGAGATCAAGACAGGTCACGTGTTAGTACAGAGTAGAAAAGTGGGGGGTTAACAGCTAGTCAAACAGTATGATAAGGGCTCTGTCAGAATGTTAGAGATCTAACTGTGTGTCACCTATGTAACAACCACACTGGTTAGTTAGAGTGACAGTAGGTGAGGGGCAGGGGACTTACGAGAGAGGCGAGGTGATGGTATTGGGGGAGTTTTAGGGAGCTCGTTCTGACCTCCTGGACCCCTACGACCTGTTGGCACGGAAAAAACAAGTGTTTGCAAAAAGACACAAATACGGTAGTGGGATATATGATAATCATTGTGATGATTGTATGAATAGATAGATGAATGGATGTACCTTTGCCTGTCCTGAAGGTCATCATGGCCGGTTGTCCCAGGCCAGCACAGTTCTTAGCAGACATCTCCACCTCGTACAGACTGGCTGGCTGCAGCTTGGCCAGGGTCAGCTTGTGGAGAAACCCAGAGATACTGCTGCTGGTCCACTCACCTGGAGGGTCCTCTATCTGTGTGTGTGTGTGTGAGTGTGAGTGAGTGAGTGAGTGAGTGAGTGAGTGAGTGAGTGAGTGAGAGAGTGAGAGAGTGAGAGAGTGAGAGAGTGAGAGAGTGAGAGAGAGAGAGAGAGAGAGAGAGAGAGAGAGAGAGAGAGAAGGCATCAGTCAGTCAGTGAGGATGATGTGAGAATGAGTCATATCTGTAGTTGTAGACAAATATCAATCTACATTGAATGAGTGTAACATCGTGTGTGTCCATCAGTTAACTGGCCTGTACCTTTCTGTACTTGACGATGTACTCCACCACAGGAGAGCCTCCATCGTGGCGAGGTTTCCAGGTCAGATCATAGAAGTCGGCCTTGACGGTCCTGGGCTGGCTGAGGATGACAGGGGCCTCTGCCACAGAGATCTGCCCAGTTAGCTCAGAGCAGTCCAGGGTCAGCACGCTACCCGTGGCCCCAGGCTTCACTGGGACCTGCTCCCGCAGCACCTTGTCTGGGCTCAGCGGACGCAGGATGGAGGGCAGCTTCCCTGACCGTGACGGAACACCGGTTGGTAAGGTGACCAGTCTGGCGGCGGCCTGCGAGCTGCCCACGCCATTCTCAGCCATGCACTGGTACAAGCCGTCGTCCTGCGGGCCCACGTTGATGACACGCAGCACGCGGGCAGACAGGCGGTGGCGTGGTGACGAGGCCAAGGGGAGGGCGTTGTGGAGCCAAACCACAGAGGGGGTGGGTTTACCCCTGGCCAGGCAGCTGAAGCGCACACTCTCCCCCCACGACACCTCCTGCTGCTGGAGCTCCATGGTCACCTGGGCAGGCTCTGCAGAGAGAGAACGGAGAGGGAGAGAGAGAGTTAGTCTCTGTGTGTGTCAGTGAGAGAGTACACTGTAAGGTAATGTCTAGCATATAAGCTTGAGAAATGGTTGGTTGTGTGGGAGTGAGCTTGATTAAGTATGTCTGTATCGGTGTGCGTGCCAGCATGTGTGTGTGTGTGTGTGTGTGTGTGTGTGGCTGTGCCGTGCAGAGACAGGCCAGTCAGTTGATGGTTGGCTGGTCGTGACGAGCCAGAGCTCATTAACGTTACAGCAGCACACACTTTAATTAGGGGCTGCTGCTGAGAGGAGGCCCCACAACTCACTGGAAAAACACTCATCCATAATCCAGTCCTGCTCAATCAAGTCCTCCACACACACTCTAAAATAACCCTCTCTCTCTCTCTCTCTCTCTCTCTCTCTCTCTCTCTCTCTCTCTCTC
>NC_042958.1:14330762-14357752 GCF_901001165.1 Salmo trutta | reverse complement strand
AGTAAAGTGGGATAAAATAGTAAAGTGTGATAAATAAAATAGTGGGATAAAATAGTAAAGTGGGATAAATAGAATAGTGGGATAAAATAGTAAAGTGGGATAAATAGAATAGTGGGATAAAATAGTAAAGTGGGATAAATCGAATAGTGGGTATAAATAGTAAAGTGGGATAAAATAGTAAAGTGGGATAAAATAGTAAAGTGGGATAAATAGAATAGTGGGATACAATAGTAAAGTGGGATAAATAGTAAAGTGGGATAAAATAGTAAAGTGGGATAAAATAGTAAAGTGGGATAAATAGAATAGTGGGATAAATAGTAAAGTGGGATAAAATAGTAAAGTGGGATAAATAGAATAGTGGGATAAATAGAAGTGGGATAAAATAGTAAAGTGGGATAAAATAGTAAAGTGGGATAAATAGAATAGTGGGATAAAATAGTAAAGTGTGATAAATAAAATAGTGGGATAAAATAGTAAAGTGGGATAAATAGTAAAGTGTGATAAATAAAATAGTGGGATAAAATAGTAAAGTGGGATAAATAGAATAGTGGGATAAATAGTAAAGTGGGATAAATAGAATAGTGGGATAAAATAGTAAAGTGGGATAAATAGAATAGTGGGATACAATAGTAAAGTGGGATAAAATAGTAAGTGGGATAAATAGAATAGTGGGATACAATAGTAAAGTGGGATAAAATAGTAAAGTGGGATAAAATAGTAAAGTGGGATAAAATAGTAAAGTGGGATAAATAGAATAGTGGGATAAATAGTAAAGTGGGATAAATAGAATAGTGGGATAAATAGTAAAGTGGGATAAAATAGTAAAGTGGGACAAATAGAATAGTGGGATACAATAGTAAAGTGGGATAAAATAGTAAAGTGGGATAAAATAGTAAAGTGGGATAAATAGAATAGTGGGATACAATAGTAAAGTGGGATAAATAGTAAAGTGGGATAAAATAGTAAAGTGGGATAAATAGAATAGTGGGATAAAATAGTAAAGTGGGATAAAATAGTAAAGTGGGATAAAATAGTAAAGTGGGATAAAATAGTAAAGTGGGATAAATAAAATAGTGGGATAAAATAGTAAAGTGGGATAAAATAGTAAAGTGTGATAAATAAAATAGTGGGATAAAATAGTAAAGTGGGATAAATAGAATAGTGGGATAAAATAGTAAAGTGGGATAAATAGAATAGTGGGATAAAATAGTAAAGTGGGATAAATAGAATAGTGGGATACAATAGTAAAGTGGGATAAAATAGTAAAGTGGGATAAATAGAATAGTGGGATACAATAGTAAAGTGGGATAAAATAGTAAAGTGGGATAAAATAGTAAAGTGGATAAAATAGTAAAGTGGGATAAATAGAATAGTGGGATAAATAGTAAAGTGGGATAAATAGAATAGTGGGATAAATAGTAAAGTGGGATAAAATAGTAAAGTGGGACAAATAGAATAGTGGGATACAATAGTAAAGTGGGATAAAATAGTAAAGTGGGATAAAATAGTAAAGTGGGATAAATAGAATAGTGGGATACAATAGTAAAGTGGGATAAAATAGTAAAGTGGGATAAAATAGTAAAGTGGGATAAATAGAATAGTGGGATAAAATAGTAAAGTGGGATAAAATAGTAAAGTGGGATAAAATAGTAAAGTGGGATAAATAGTAAAGTGGGATAAAATAGTAAAGTGGGATAAAATAGTAAAGTGTGATAAATAAAATAGTGGGATAAAATAGTAAAGTGGGATAAATAGAATAGTGGGATAAAATAGTAAAGTGGGATAAATAGAATAGTGGGATAAAATAGTAAAGTGGGATAAATAGAATAGTGGGATAAAATACTAAAGTGGGATAAAATAGTAAAGTGGGATAAATAGTAAAGTGGGATAAATAGAATAGTGGGATACAATAGTAAAGTGGGATAAAATAGTAAAGTGGGATAAAATAGTAAAGTGGGATAAAATAGTAAAGTGGGATAAATAGAATAGTGGGATAAATAGTAAAGTGGGATAAAATAGTAAAGTGGGATAAATAGAATAGTGGGATAAAATAGTAAAGTGGGATAAAATAGTAAAGTGGGATAAAATAGTAAAGTGGGATAAATAGAATAGTGGGATAAATAGTATAGTGGGATAAATAGAATAGTGGGATAAAATAGTAAAGTGGGATAAATAGTAAAGTGGGATAAATAGTAAAGTGGGATAAAATAGTAAAGTGGGATAAAATAGTAAAGTGTGATAAATAAAATAGTGGGATAAAATAGTAAAGTGGGATAAATAGAATAGTGGATAAAATAGTAAAGTGGGATAAATAGAATAGTGGGATAAAATAGTAAAGTGGGATAAATAGAATAGTGGGATACAATAGTAAAGTGGGATAAAATAGTAAAGTGGGATAAAATAGTAAAGTGGGATAAATAGAATAGTGGGATAAAATAGTAAAGTGGGATAAAATAGTAAAGTGGGATAAAATAGTAAAGTGGGATAAATAGAATAGTGGGATACAATAGTAAAGTGGGATAAAATAGTAAAGTGGGATAAAATAGTAAAGTGGGATAAAATAGTAAAGTGGGATAAATAGAATAGTGGGATAAATAGTAAAGTGGGATAAATAGAATAGTGGGATAAATAGTAAAGTGGGATAAAATAGTAAAGTGGGATAAATAGAATAGGGGGAAACAATAGTAAAGTGGGATAAATAGTAAAGTGGGATAAAACAGTAAAGTGGGATAAATAGAATAGTGGGATACAATAGTAAAGTGGGATAAAATAGTAAAGGGGGATAAAATAGTAAAGTGGGATAAATAGAATAGTGGGATAAAATAGTAAAGTGGGATAAAATAGTAAAGTGGGATAAAATAGTAAAGTGGGATAAATAGAATAGTGGGATACAATAGTAAAGTGGGATAAAATAGTAAAGTGGGATAAAATAGTAAAGTGGGATAAAATAGTAAAGTGGGATAAATAGTAGTGGTTGTAGGTACCACTAACCACTGTTACTACTAACCTAGAACTAACCACTGTTACTACTAACCTAGAACTAACCACTGTTACTACTAACCTAGAACTAACCACTGTTACTACTAACCTAGAACTAACCACTGTTACTACTAACCTAGAACTAACCACTGTTACTACTAACCTAGAACTAACCACTGTTACTACTAACCTAGAAACTAACCACTGTTACTACTAACCTAGGAACTAACCACTGTTACTACTAACCTAGAACTAACCACTGTTACTACTAACCTAGAACTAACCACTGTTACTACTAACCTAGAACTAACCACTGTTACTACTAACCTAGAACTAACCACTGTTACTACTAACCTAGAACTAACCACTGTTACTACTAACCTAGAACTAACCACTGTTACTACTAACCTAGAACTAACCACTGTTACTACTAACCTAGAACTAACCACTGTTACTACTAACCTAGAAGGGCCACCACACGGCTAAGACTGTGGACTTCAGGAGAGAAGTGCAGCTGCCGCACGCACGCACGCACACACACACACACACACACACGCACGCACACACACACACACGCACGGGAAGGAAAGAGAGACACCCCCGTCTCATCTAGTGAACCAACCACCTGTGGTCCCAATGGGAGAGATACGAATCCTCAACAACACACAGGCAAAATAGGAAGTAGAAAGACACACACAGCAACATGTCCACAACAGACTAACGAAACTAACACTGTTACTAACAAACTTCTACACACACACACACACTAGTGTTTCACATGCTTTATCATGGCTTTACAAACACTCTTGTTATTTCATGAGAACCTCTCCCACATCAAGCCTCCCTAAAGGCAGCCTCATCTCTGGCTCTGTCTCTTCTAGATCCATTAATCAGACTGGATTTGCTTAACAGATACCCTGCCTCATGATGACAAGCTGGCCTCAACACAACTTTTTCCATCACTCCATTCCAGCAGAGACAGAAAGAGACAGGGAGAGAGAGATACTAATTCTCTCTCTCTCTCTCTCTCTCTCTCTCTCTCTCTCTCTCTCTCTCTCTCTCTCTCTCTCTCTCTCCTCTCTCTCTCTCTCTCTCTCTCTCTCTCTCTCTCTCTCTCTCTCCTCTCTCTCTCTCTCCTCTCTTCTCTCTCTCTCTCTCTCTCTCTCTCTCTCTCTCTCTCTCTCTCTCTCTCTCTCTCTCTCTCTCTCTCTCTCTCTCTCTCTCTCTCTCTCTCTCTCTCTCTCTCTCTCTCTCTCTCTCTCTCTCTCTCTCTCTCTCTCTCTCTCTCTCTCTCTCTCTCTCTCTCTCTCTCTCTCTCTCTCTCTCTCTCTCTCTCTCTCTCTCTCTATATATATATATCACATCATAGCGCAGATGGCGGTTGATGAAGACCAGAGACACAAAGAGACACAGAGACAGCTCCTCTGATTTAGAACAGAGACAGCTCCTCTGATTTAGAACAGAGACACAGAGACAGCTTCTCTGATTTAGAACAGAGACACAGAGACAGCTCCTCTGATTTAGAACAGAGACACACAGAGACAGCTCCTCTGATTTAGAACAGAGACACAGAGACAGCTCCTCTGATTTAGAACAGAGACACAGAGACAGCTCCTCTGATTTAGAACAGAGACACACAGAGACAGCTCCTCTGATTTAGAACAGAGACACAGAGACAGCTCCTCTGATTTAGAACAGAGACACACAGAGACAGCTCCTCTGATTTAGAACAGAGACACAGAGACTGCTCATACAGACTGCTCATACAGGAGTAATAAAGGCCTAGATCACACGTTTTGTAGAATTAATGTTTTATTTATAAAAAAGTATAATAAAACTATTTATCAGGGGGTGCTGCAGCACCCTCAGCCCTCCTACTTCCCGCGGCTATGTTGCAGTAGCTTGTGTGTGTCTATATGCATGACTTGTGGGTATGTGTGTATTGGTCGGGCTGGCGTATAATATATGTGTGTATCGGTATGTATGTGTGTTGGTTGCATGTGTATGACTGAGTATGTTGTTTGCTCTTGTATGAGATGGGGAGATTGCAAACAGTATGTATGAGTCTTGGATGTTGCATTAGTACTATGGGCATGCGTTCAGTATGGGGATCAGTAGTATGACATGGTGGAAGGTATTAGGGAGTATGTTGATAAAGGCTCTTTGTGGTGCTGGTGCAGGCAGGGTTCCTGGGTTCCCTATTGTCCCCCTGCCTCCCAGGATACATTCATTTGACAAGCCTGCTAATTGGATAAAACTAGGCTGGAGCTTCCTCCCTGAGCTCTCACATTCCATCTGCTTTCTGGCATGGAGAGAGAGGACACAGGAGGGGTGGGAGAGAGGAGAGAGAGGACACAGGAGGGGTGGGAGAGAGGAGAGAGAGGACACAGGAGGGGTGGGAGAGAGGAGAGAGAGGACACAGGAGGGGTGGGAGGAGAGAGAGGACACAGGAGGGGTGGGAGAGAGAGGACACAGGAGGGGTGGGAGAGAGAGGACACAGGAGGGGTGGGAGAGAGGAGAGAGAGGACACAGGAGGGGTGGGAGAGAGGAGAGAGAGGACACAGGAGGGGTGGGAGAGAGGAGAGAGAGGACACAGGAGGGGTGGGAGAGAGGAGAGAGAGGACACAGGAGGGGTGGGAGAGAGGAGAGAGAGGACACAGGAGGGGTGGGAGAGAGGAGAGAGAGGACACAGGAGGGGTGGGAGAGAGGAGAGAGAGGACACAGGAGGGGTGGGAGAGAGGAGAGAGAGGACACAGGAGGGGTGGGAGAGAGGAGAGAGAGGACACAGGAGGGTTGGGAGAGAGGAGAGAGAGGACACAGGAGGGGTGGGAGAGAGGTGAGAGAGGACACAGGAGGGGTGGGAGAGAGGAGAGAGAGGACACAGGAGGGGTGGGAGAGAGGAGAGAGAGGACACAGGAGGGGTGGGAGAGACGAGAGAGAGGACACAGGAGGGGTGGGAGAGAGGAGAGAGAGGACACAGGAGGGGTGGGAGAGAGGAGAGAGAGGACACAGGAGGGGTGGGAGAGAGGAGAGAGAGGACACAGGAGGGGTGGGAGAGAGGAGAGAGAGGACACAGGAGGGGTGGGAGAGAGGAGAGAGAGGACACAGGAGGGGTGGGAGAGAGGAGAGAGAGGACACAGGAGGGGTGGGAGAGAGGAGAGAGAGGACACAGGAGGGGTGGGAGAGAGAGGACACAGGAGGGGTGGGAGAGAGAGGACACAGGAGGGGTGGGAGAGAGAGGACACAGGAGGGGTGGGAGAGAGAGGACACAGGAGGGGTGGGAGAGAGAGGACACAGGAGGGGTGGGAGAGAGAGGACACAGGAGGGGTGGGAGAGAGAGGAGAGAGAGGACACAGGAGGGGTGGGAGAGAGAGGAGAGAGAGGACACAGGAGGGGTGGGAGAGAGGAGAGAGAGGACACAGTAGGGTGGGGGAGAGAAGAGAGGGGGCTAGGGTTGTTGGGTAGGAAACTCCTTCTGAGGAGCTGAACTGTTGAATATTTATCACCCCCCCTCCTCATCCATCTCTCTCTTTCTACCCACCATTTTTCGTCCTTCACTACCCCCCCATCCAAACATCACAATGGCCCCCCTTTAGATAAACACATGCGGTGTCAAGTGTGAGGAGTACTGGGTTCAACTGCTCTGCTCGGGCCCGCCGGCCCACAATGCCGCGTTGCATAGCTACCATGCGGGAGGCCGGTTGCCCCTGGCGACGCTAACAGGCAGAACGCACCTTAATAGAGTGGAGAGTCATTGTGAAGCAGTGGGCCGGTGGGCAGACAAAGACCCCGCAGACCCCCAGAGAGAAAGGGGAGATGCTACTCTGAAGGGCCCCAGGAAGAGCTGATGATGGGGGCCGCTCAACGGAGGAGAGGAGAAGTGTGTGTGAGGGGAGAGGTGAGTGGGGTGGTGGTGTGGTTCAGGCTGAGATGGGTGAGGGTTGGGGGGTGAAGGGGCTGGAGAGGGGTTGACTGAAAAGCAGAATGGGGATGTCAACTGGCAGGCGAGCAGGAGGACACAGGGTCTTGTCAATGAGAGGGTGGGTGAGTGTGTAAGCGCGTGTGAGAGCGTTGTTTGAATGTGTCCAACATATTTTCCCCTCACTCAGTCAATCTGGTTGCTGGCCCTCTGGTCAGGCTGGGGCTGAGTGGAGAAGACAAGACAAAAACAACGCTACAGCTCTGCTCTCAAGTGGAAAATGGATCTATAGTAGTAAAGAATTTGAGATGAATTACTCAGCCCGTTCCCTCAGCTGTTTACCAAAACAAGTGGCGGGGCTCCCGTTTTGTTTTTGTTTTTCATCCCAGACTGTAGCTTTAAAAGCATACACTTTACCTAAACAACCATCGCTCCAGTCAACAGGAAACAGTTACTCCCAGGTCCCGGTGCTATGGCTAGGCCCCAGCATTCTGGAGAGTTCTGGGTCCTGTTCCATGTGGTACAACCAATCTTAGAGAACGTTCAGATAGAAATGCATTAGGTACATAGGACACACACAAGTCTATGTCATGTAGATTAGGGAGTTTATATGTTAGCTTCACTTTACAAGGCATGCTCTGCCTTCCTGAACATGCCCCCCGGCAAGGTCTGAGGTTGGCAGACGATCCCACTCCAGCAGGTGGAACCCAGCCGGCCACGCCGCATTCATACCCCTCTCTCTGAGCTGAGCACCCACAATCCCCCTCTCAACATCTCTAGACAACAACCGCTCCTATGCCCCAAAGATTACACATCAAAAGCATCATCTAACGAGGTTGGGACCCCCCCCACACCCTTCACAAAGTATTAGTGAGCTACCCCCCGCCACAGCCCATCCACCCCATCATTCCATCCATGCTAACGAGCACCAGGCCGTCTCGGGGATTAACGTGTGAGATCAAGCCAGGCCCAGAGGGGGCTCTAATCAATTAGGCACCACGCATTTGCATATTTTATATAACAAGGCAGAATTAACCAGCCAACGCTAATTATGGGCCTACTGCAGCATTCACAATGCCATGGCTAACTAACACATACCGTCACGTCCACATTTCTTCCTGGTCCTGACGGACACTGGATGGATGTCTTCCTGTGTGTCCTCCCGGGCCATGGGAACTAGCACCACCTGACTGAGCCCTACCCACTACCCCCCTGGGCATTACTTCCTCTACAGTCAAACACAGTTTAGAAGCAGGCAACCGGTTGGGATGAGAGGATGGATGTTTCATAAAGACTTTACTAGGCCGATATGTTAAAGGGGCAATCTGCAGTTGAAACAATAACGACCCTGCCACTGTTTTGGTAAAAAGGTGAGGGAAGGAGCAGGAGAATCATAGACACAGCTATGGATGTAAGGAGTGACCTTCCATGTTATCAAAATTATACATTTTACCATGTTTTGAGGTTATACAGTGTTTGTTTACTATTACATTTTCTGATGTATTTGGGTCTACCGACTGGCGCAGCGGTCTAAGGCACTGCATCTCAGTGCTTGAGGCGTCACTACAGACACCCTGGTTCGAATCCAGGCTGGATCACAACCGGCCGTGATTTGGAGTCCCATAGGGCGGTGCAATTGGCCCAGCGCCGTCCGGGTTTGGCTTTGTCCGGTGTAGGCCGTCACAGTCAATATATATTTGTTCTTAACCAACTTGACTAGTTAAATAAAGGTTACATTTAAAAATGTAAGAACCTTTAATATGTGTGTGAGAGAAGACACCAAGCTAATGCCCATTATCGGTCACACAAGCACACACACTACACTGTAAGAAAATAAAACATTGTAATTCAAACTCACACACTACACTGTAAGAAAATAAAACATGTAAATTCCCAAACACACACACACTACACTGTAAGACCATGGTGCTTGCCTACGGAGCTGTGAGGGGAACGGCACCTCCGTACCTTCAGGCTCTGATCAGGCCCTACACCCAAACAAGGGCACTGCGTTCATCCACCTCTGGCCTGCTGGCCTCCCTACCTCTGAGGAAGCACAGTTCCCGCTCAGCCCAGTCAAAACTGTTCGCTGCTCTGGCACCCCAATGGTGGAACAAGCTCCCTCACGACGCCAGGACAGCGGAGTCAATCACCACCTTCCGGAGACACCTGAAACCCCACCTCTTTAAGGAATACCTGGGATAGGATAAAGTAATCTTTCTAACCCCCCCCCCACCCTCCCCCCCAAAAAGATATAGATGTACTATTGTAAAGTGGTTGTTCCACTGGATATCATAAGGTGAATGCACCAATTTGTAAGTCGCTCTGGATAAGAGCGTCTGCTAAATGACTTAAATGTAATGTAAAATGTAAGAAAATAAAACATGTCAATTCACAAGCTCACAATGCTATGGCAGCTCGTGACCTTACAATTGTACGTTTTACAGTGCCCACACACACACCCCAGAGTGGTGTCGCCACATAGAAAAAGTATACTCACAGAGGCATCAAATAATTCAAACCCTTGAAGCTAACTCCAGAAATGTTTCCAGAAATGTTTCCATATGGACTGTAAAAAAACAAGACCACTCCAATCCTCCAAAAACTCACCTTACAAACATACAAATGTAGGATCTTAATTTGATCACTCTTTTGTTGCTGAGAATTTTCATGCACAAATAAAGGGAACACTAAATAAAGGGAACACTAAACAACACATCCTAGATCTGAATGAATGAAATAATCTTATTAAATACTTTTTTCTTTACATAGTTGAATGTGCTGACAACAAAATCACACAAAAGTAATCAATGGAAATCCAATTTAGCAACCCATGGAGGTCTGGATTTGGAGTCACACTCAAAATTAAAGTGGAAAACCACACTACAGGCCGATCCAACTTTGATGTAATGTCCTTAAAACAAGTCAAAATGAGGCACAGTAGTGTGTGTGGCCTCAACGTGCCTGTATGACCACCCTACAACACCTGGGCATGCTCCTGATGAGGTGGCGGATGGTCTCCTGAGGGAGCTCCTCCCAGACCTGGACTAAAGCATCCGCCAACTCCTGGACAGTCTGTGGTGCAACGTGGCGTTGGTGGATGGAGCGAGACATGATGTCCCAGATGTGCTCAATTGGATTCAGGTCTGGGGAACGGGAGGGCCAGTCCATAGCATCAATGCCTTCCTCTTGCAGGAACTGCTGACACACTCCAGCCACATGAGGTCTAGCATTGTCTTGCATTAGGAGGAACCCAGGGCAAACCGCACCAGCATATGGTCTCACAAGGGGTCTGAGGATCTCCTCTCGGTACCTAATGGCAGTCAGGCGTCCTCTGGCGAGCACATGGAGGGCTGTGCGGCCCCCCAAAGAAATGCCACCCCACACCATGACTGACCCACCACCAAACCGGTCATGCTGGAGGATGTTGCAGGCAGCAGAACGTTCTCCACGGCGTCTCCAGACTCTGTCACGTCTGTCACGTGCTCAGTGTGAACCTGCTTTCATCTGTGAAGAGCACAGGGCGCCAGTTGCGAATTTGCCAATCTTGGTGTTCTCTGGCAAATGCCAAACGTCCTGCACGGTGTTGGGCTGTAAGCACAACCCCCACCTGTGGACGTCGGGCCCTCATACCACCCTCATGGAGTCTGTTTCTGACCGTTTGAGCAGACACATGCACATTTGTGGCCTGCTGGAGGTCATTTTGCAGGGCTCTGGCAGTGCTCCTCCTTGCACAAAGGCGGAGGTAGCGGTCCTGCTGCTGGGTTGTTGCCCTCCTACGGCCTCCTCCACTTCTCCTGATGTACTGGCCTGTCTCCTGGTAGCGCCTCCATGCTCTGGACACTACGCTGACAGACACAGCAAACCTTCTTGCCACAGCTCGCATTGATGTGCCATCCTGGATGAGCTGCACTACCTGAGCCACTTGTGTGGGTTGTAGACTCCGTCTCATGCTACCACTAGAGTGAAAGCACCGCCAGCATTCAAAAGTGACCAAAACATCAGCCAGGAAGCATAGGAACTGAGAAGTGGTCTGTGGTCACCACCTGCAGAACCACTCCTTTATTGGGGGTGTCTTGCTAATTGCCTATAATTTCCACCTGTTGTCTATTCCATTTGCACAACAGCATGTGAAATTTATTGTCAATCAGTGTTGCTTCCTAAGTGGACAGTTTGATTTCACAGAAGTGTGATTGACTTGGAGTTACATTGTGTTGTTTAAGTGTTCCCTTTATTTTTTTGAGCAGTGTATAAACTCCAGTCGTACTTTATCAAAAGCCTTTTCAAAATCAGCTATGAAAACAAGGCCTGGTGTCCCCGATATTTCATAGTATTCTATTGTTTCCAGTACTTGTCTTCTATCATCTCCAATGTATCGTCCATGTAAAAAACCCATCTGATTAGGATGAATAATATCTGACAAAACCTTTTTAATTCTATGCGCCAAGCATTTAGCTAGAATTTTTGCATCACAATACTGAAATGTAAGAGGCCTGCAATTTTTTAAATGGACTGGATCTTTATATATACACCACTTGGATCCTGTTTCAGTAATAATCAAATCAGAATCTACCATTTATATAGGAGTGGTTAAAACATGCTAATAATGGTCCTTTGAGTATATCAAAAATATGTTTGTATACCTCCACTGGTATGCCATCCAGCCCTGGAGTTTTCCCAGCCTTAAAGGCTTGAATTGAATCAAGAAGTTCCTCCTCTGTAATTTGGCCTTCACATGAGTCTTTCTGTACAGATGTTCATTTTACATTATTATTAGGGAAAAAATCCATACAATTAGTTTCAGTTAGTGGAGATGGAGGAGACTGAAATCAAAACATATTCTTAAAGTACTTTACTTCCTCTTTCAAAATATCATTCGGTGAATCATGCGTGACTCCATCATTTGTAACAAGTTTCAATCATTTCTTTTGGTAGCATTTCTATGTCGAAGAATTTGGTGCATTTTTACCAATATTCCATCCAGTTCGCTTTATTTTTATAATATATTACACTGGATCTTTCTTGAATAAGTTCCTCCATTTCTTTTTGTTTTTCCTCTAACTTATTCTGTGCCTCTATGTACAGTTTTTATTGCTATATAACTGTGCTGTTAGTCCTTCAATTTCCTTTGTTAATATGGACTCTTAGTCTAAATTGCTTTTGTTTTATAGATGAGTACTGAACTGCATGGCCTCTAAAGGCACACTTAAAAGTGTCCCATACAATAAGGGGATCTGCTGTACCTATGTCTGAAAAAGTCAGTTATAAATGATTTTGTCCTAGTTAAACAATTTATCATCTAGTAGGCTTTGATTACATTCCCAATATCCTCGCCCATGTGGAAATTCTGTAAGAGTAATATATATGCCAATTATGTGATGATCCGACCGCATTCTGTCCCCTATCAACACTTTTTAAACTTTTGGTGCCAGAGAGAATGGCATAAGAAAGTAGTCAAGACGACTAGCTTGACTAAGCCTCTGCCATGTATATCTCACTAGGTCAGGATATTTAAGTCTCCATATATCCACTAATTCCAATATATCCATGACATTGATGATTTCCTTAAGTGCCTGAGGGTGATAGTTTGTAGTGCGATTTCCTTTGCGGTCCATAGAGGTATTTAAGACCGTATTAAAATCTCCCACCATAATAATAGAGTCTAGTGTTGCTTGTAGAGTTGATAAATTCGTATGTATTTTTTCAAAGAAGCTTGGATCATCATTATTTGGTCCGTATAGGTTAATAAGACATATCTGTTTATTGTCCAATAACATATTTCAAATAATCCATCTACCTTGGATCATTAATTAATATCATCACCCCTTTTGAATTTCTTTGCCCATTGGAGAAATATATTTCGCCCCCCCAGTCCTTTTTCCACAAAACTTCATCTAAAATTGTTGAATGAGTTTCCTGTAAACAATAGATATGATATTCCTTCTCTTTAAGCCAGGTAAATACTGATCGTCTTTTCTTATTATCTGCTAAGCCATTACAATTACAACTGGCTATAGTTATTTCACCACTTACCATAATAAGACACAACTTTCAATTCTATTTAGCAAAATATATGTTTGTAAACGTACCATTATAAAGTAACATGATGATTGAGTGTCTATATAGCTGTACCTTGATATTTGCATTGCCACTAAGTAAACCTCCAATTGGTCCACACTATTCCACCCACTAAAAGCCCTCCTCATCCTGAGTTGGGTTGTCATCCCAATGCCCGGCAGACCACCCCCGACCCCCCGTATCCCATAGCCCTGAACAGACTGGGATCCATCCTTGGAAAAGAGCACACAGAGCCATTTACAGATCAGAAGTAGATCAACCGCCAAATGCATTTCCATCGCCCTCACCTCAATTTGTATTATATATAGCATATATTAAAAATCCTGTTTCTTATTTTCCATAATTAGCTGTTAATATTTGTAGTAATGTAGGCAATTTATGCAAAGGATTTTACCTCTCACCAGTCTCGCCATGACCAGAATTACATTATTGCAAGCAATTATTATATTAGCAAACAATTATTGTGAATCATCCTATATTGTCCCTAACATCTTTTACTCCTTTGCAACAGTTGTGGGATACACACACACACACACACACACACACACACACACACACACACACACACACACACACACTCAACCCCTTTCCCCCACAACAACCATAGACTCACATTCTCAACAGTTGCACCATCCCAGAGCCCAACTCAAGAAAGGTCTTGATTTATGAATGCATATACAGTTGCAGCTGTATGAGAAGGCCTGCAAGACTGTGCAAATAAAATGGGCAAAAATGGGGAGATTTTATTAACCATTGTCACGTCCTAGATGATGGAGGTCAGATATACCCACTGAAACACCCACAACACGGTCCCCCGTATTGACCATATTCCCAAGTATCTCCATGCAGTCAGACCTTTGATTTTGTGCCACCAGGGTCACAATAATATACCCCCTCTCTAGTGTTGCCAGCACTGCCACTGCCTGGGTGGGGGCACACCACTGGAATCCCCACCGGCTAGGTAGAAGGTCTTCAAGGTTCTCATGAGCAACTTTGAGAATTTCCTTGTATATTATGCTCTCCCTTTGGGGACCTTGGCTTTGCAGAACCAACACTGCCAAGCGGGCTCAGAATCTTGAGGGGGCAGTGCTGCTCTAGGTCTCTGACCACATTTTGGCTGCATACAGACCGCTTACAGCAGGTCCATAAAGGAAATGGTTCACAACCCTATACCCTAGACACACACCTGGACGACCCAGATACTAAGGGACTTCTCCTTAGTATCTGGGTCGTCCAGGTGTGTGTCTAGGGTATAGGGTTGTGAACCGTTCCATCAACATAGGATCAGAAATAAATACATGTATAATTAGATGTAGAATTCATTTTAAAAATGTAGTTCCACCATGATAGGGCAATAAATAAATATGTATATCCCTCATCTGAACAACATTGAAAGCTCTCTCACAACCTCTGCTCACAGCAATACTTTGGTTCTGGGATATGCAACCATTTCCTTTCTCACTCAACGCCACGCTTTCCCAAACACCAACAAAACCCACACCATCCACACATACTGTGCCTTCTGTTTACTGAGTTTTTATTTTCACCATGTTGAATTAGTGCTTTTGTGTTCCAATTAGTTATATTTGAAGATAGATAGAAAAGCTAGATTTTTTGTTGTATTATTACAATCCATAACCGGACTAGAATTGTGTGTTTCATAACTTGCCTCCTCTATGAGAACTTAGTCATTTTTTAAATAGCCATGGAGTAGTCTTCATGTCTCTGAACAACTGGTTATCAATATATAGTTTATTGACGACGAGAGCTACTCGTTTACCTTTCTACAGAACATTCTGCAATTTCCTTCGGGAACTGGACATTCATGACCATTTTCTTGCCAGCAAGTCTTTTACCAGGCTTTTAACCATTATTTTATCTTTAAAGAAAGCAAATTTGGCAACGATTGGGCGTTCATACCTCTGCCCTATCTGTGTGAAGCGCTGTACACGTTCAAGTTGGATTTTGTCAATAGCTTGGTGTGGGATTTGAAGCGCTGTAAGGAGGAACTCTCTACCTACAGATTCAGGAACTTCTTCTTTCTCTTGGATACCTGTAAGTACCAGATTCTCTCTCATGGATCTAGTCTGTATGTCAAGTAAGGCTTCTCTCAGAACGGTATTGTCCTTTTTAAATTCATTAACTTCAGATTTCATCTTATTGACGGTCCCTTTTAGCTTGTTTGTTTCCTTCTCTAATGTCGCAGCTTTTTCATCACTCATCTCGAGGCCGTCAGCTCTTTATATCCTTACTGACTAGTTCTAGTATACCCAGTTTGTCATTTATTGATTTTAACAGATGGGTTTCGACCTTTACCATTCCCTCTGGTGAAAATATTAACTCATCTGTGTCTGTATAAAAGTCACGTTTTTGTTTTGAAATAGGTTTCCCCGTCTTACTCTCCATCATATTTGGGTGTTGCTTGGTTTCATAATATTTGTCGATAAATGTCTCTCGTCTGAAGATTTGTTTTGTGTTGTTATCCAGATTGAAAGCGATCACCCACCGGATCGTGTAGTGCTAATATTTAGTCTAACTTACCGATATTCAATATTATGTTTTTATCTTGAGGTGGTCTACATACAGTTGAAGTCAGAAGTTTACATACACCTTAGCCAAATACATTTAAACTCAGTTTTTCACAACTCATGACATGTAATCCTAGTAAAAATTCCCTGTCTTAGGTCAGTTAGGATCAACAGTTTATTTTAACTTTGGTTAAACGTTTCGGGTAGCCTTCCACAAGCTTCCCACAATAAGCTGGGTGAATTTTGGCCCATTCCTCCTGACAGCTGGTGTAACTGAGTCAGGTTTGTAGGCCTCCTTGCTCGCACATGCTTTTTCAGTTCTGCCCACAAATGTTCTATAGGATTGAGGTCAGAGCTTAGTGATGGCCACTCCAATACCTTGACTTTGTTGTCCTTAAGCCATTTTGCCACAACTTTGGAAGTATGCTTGGGGTCATTGTCCATTTGGAAGACTCACTTGCGACCAAGCTTTAACTTCCCGACTGATGTCTTGAGATGTTGCTTCAATATATCCACATAATTTTCCCTCTTCATGATGCCATCTATTTCGTGAAGGGCACCAGTCCTGCAGCAAAGCACCCCCACAACATGATGCTGCCACCCCCGTGCTTCACGGTTGGGATGGTGTTCTTCGGCTTGCAAGCCTCCCCCTTTTCCCTCAAAACATAACGATGGTCATTATGGCCAAACAGTTCTATTTTTGTTTATTTTTGGACATTTCTCCAAAAAGTATGATCTTTATTCCCATGTGCAGTTGCAAACCGTAGTCTGGCTTTTTTAATGGCGGTTTTAGAGCAGTGGCTTCTTGCTTGCTGAGCGGCCTTTCAGGTTCTGGTGATATAGGACTCGTTTTACTGTGGATATAGATACTTTTGTACCTGTTTCCTCCAGCATCTTCACAAGGTCCTTTGCTGTTGTTCTGGGATTGATTTGCACTTTTCGCACCAAAGTAAGTACGTTCATCTCTAGGAGACAGAACGCGTCTCCTTCCCGAGCGGTATGACGGCTACGTGGTCCCATGGTGTTTATACTTGCGTACTATTGCTTGTACAGATGAACGTGGTAACTTCAGGCATTTGGAAATTGCTCCCAATGATGAACCAGACTTGTGGAGGTCTACAAAAATTTTGTTGAGGTCTTGGCTGATTTCTTTTGATTTTCCCATGATGTCAAGCAAAGAGTCACTGAGTTTGAAGGTAGGCCTTAAAATACATCCACAGGTACACCTCCAGTTGACTCAAATTATGTAAATTAGTCTATCAGAAGCTTCTAAAGCCATGACATCATTTTCTGGAATTTTCCAAGCTGTTTAAAGGCACAGTCAACTTAGTGTATGTAAACTTCTGACCCACTGGAATTGTGATACAGTGAATATAAGTGAAATAATCTGTCTGAAAACAATTGTTGGAAAAATGACTTGTGTCATGCACAAAGTAGATGTCCTAACCGACTTGCCAAAACTATAGTTTGTTAACAAGAAATGTGTGGAGTGGTTGAAAAACGAGTTTTAATGACTCCAACCTGAGTGTATGTAAACTTCCCACTTCAACTTTAGCTACGTTCAGTCCGCCATCTTGCCACTTCCGAAAGTTTGTCATTCTTACAGATGTAGGATCTTAATTTGAGCCAGTTTGCTACAACAGGGAAAAAAATAATCCTGCATCCACAGGAAATTTGAATTATTACGTGGATTATAATTAATAAACATTTTTGTAGGGGTTGATATATTTTCATTAGGGCAAGTCAAGTCTGAAAGTTCAAAGTGGAAATGACAAACTTTAGAAAATGTTATAAAACTTAAATACACTACAGGTTTGCATTCCCTGCTGTGCAGGGAAATTGGCAGCAACAAAAGAGTGATAAAACACATGTGCACATACATACAACCTACTCCCTGTGAGTTCTTCCAAGGCTGCAGTGGAGGGAGGGAGGGCAGGGGGAAGGGACAGAGAGAGGAAGGAGGGGAATGGAAGAGGCCCCTAGCTCGTTTGGCAGCTCATACATCAGAGTGAATAGAACCAATTATAAATCAAGAGAAATTTCTCCCTATTATTCAGTAGGAACCAGGAGAGCTCAGCCCAGCCAGCCCAGCCCATCCTGCCTCCTCCTATACTGCTCTCTCTAAGGAGGCAGGGAGAGAGGACAGAGAAAGAGAGAAATTGAGAGAGAGAAAGATACATACAGAACAAGGCAAAATTAAACATTGCGTCCCCCTCAAACGATCCAGTGCCCCTCTTGGGCCGATCAGTGCAATTTTGTAAATGACGCATCTCTATGGCAAGACCCATCATTCACCCAAGTCTCATCAAAATCGGGCCAGTGGTGTTTGAGATATAGTCTAGGTTAGCTAGACTCATATCCCTGAGCATATGTGCCAAATTTCATCACTGAGTCAAACAGATCAAGTTATAGCGCCACCGTGAGGTCGATATGAATGTTCTTGCATATGTTAAGTCTTGACAGTGTTTGCAACATGCATACCAAATTTAGATGCATCATTCAACCAAGGTTCGTCAAAATCGGGCAAGTGCTGTCTGAGATATCGCATGTGACCAATGAACGAACGAACATACTAACGGACCGAGACAGATCCACAGTCCCTTCCCTGATTTCATCATGGGGAACAACAAGGGGGCATCTAGCACAGAGGTGATAGAACGGAGATATAAGAAACAGCCTTGGGAAAAAATAAGAGAAAATGAGGGAGGGCTATGGCATAGAGAAAATATAGGGCAATAGCATAGAGAAAATATAGGGCTATGGCATAGAGAAAATATAGGGCTATGGCATAGAGAAAATATAGGGCAATGGCATAGAGAAAATACAGGGCTATGGCATAGAGAAAATATAGGGCTATGGCATAGAGAAAATATAGGGCAATGGCATAGAGAAAATACAGGGCTATGGCATAGAGAAAATACAGGGCTATGGCATAGAGAAAGGAGAGAGATAGCTAAGAGATAGGGGTCAAATGCTATAGAGAACTAATAGAATGCTTATTACATAGTAATAAAGTTCAGGGGTGTGTGTGTGTGTGTGTGTGTGTGTGTGTGTGTGTGTGTGTGTGTGTGTGTGTGTGTGTGTGTGTGTGTTGCCTTGAGCACTAACTGCCACAGGAACATCTGAAGGGGGCTCATTTCAAAAGGAGCTTTGAGTGTCAGTAGCTGGATTACAGCTGTGCGCGTGTGTGTGTGTGTGTGTGTGTGTGTGTGCGTGTGTGCGAGACTCTCGGACAGACGTTATAGCACGGCCAGAGGAGTTCCATGTGTCCCGTCACTCAAACGATATTGATGTCGTTCCGGACTAAAAGAGAAGCAGGCCAAAACACAGGACTGCACATGTGCAGACAGACAATACACAGACCTGTGCCAATAGCAATAGACAAACGAACACAGGCAGAAACTAGGATAATCTGCACAGCAAGACCTGTGCAGCTCGCTGTCACACCAGGACAAGATAGCATCACAAACTACTGTGCTGCTGTTCTCAGACCAGTTCTTTTGATTTATGAGTGAGGCAACAGAAATAGACTCGTGGTATAATCCCAGGCCAGGGAAAGACGCCATACTACATCCATCCAGTTAAGAGACAGGTTTCCACATGTCTGGGAATAATGATGACATGCAGTCCTGAGAAATACATTAGTTTGATCACCTTTGCCTATGATGGTAGTAGGACCCATATCAAATCACCATCGTCTTTCTTCCTGATACTAACTGAAATCAAATCACCATGGTCTTTCTTCCTGATACTAACTGAAAAAGTGCACGTCTTTTGAATCAGAGAACAAACTCAACAACCCCGGACCCTGAAATACTACTGCAGGTTTGGTAGGTTAGTTTCTAAATGTAATCTGTTACAGTTACTATTTACCTGTCCAAAATTGTAATTAGTCACGTAACTTTTGGATTACCTAAACTTATGAATGTAATCCGATTACTTTCCCCCTAAGAGGCATTAGAAGACAAAAAGGATCCATCAAACACATTTGGTGTGTCATCACAGTGGTCTCTGATTGGTGGTCATCATTTGGTGTGTCATCACAGTGGTCTCTGATTGGTGGTCATCATTTGGTGTGTCATCACAGTGGTCTCTGATTGGTGGTCATCATTTGGTGTGTCATCACAGTGGTCTCTGATTGGTGGTCATCAGTTGGTGTGTCATCACAGTGGTCTCTGATTGGTGGTCATCATTTGGTGTGTCATCACAGTGGTCTCTGATTGGTGGTCATCATTTGGTGTGTCATCACAGTGGTCTCTGATTGGTGGTCATCATTTGGTGTGTCATCACAGTGGTCTCTGATTGGTGGTCATCATTTGGTGTGTCATCATAGTGGTCTCTGACTTGTGGTCAGACTCGCTCAAGTGGAACAAACTTAAACTTGCGCCTTTTTTGAATGCTGATTAAATGTCATTGAGAAAACAGAAAAATGTCATAATGTATTTTTTCACAAGCATCCTTTCTAAATTTTTATGTAATCCAAGAAGTAATCATCTAGTTTTTCAAAAGCATCTGTAATCGGATTACAATATTTTTGCTGGTAACGTAACTGATAACAGTTAGTTTTTTTATAATCAGTTACTCCCTTTTCGACTACTGGACAGAGAAAAGTGACTCCTAGCCACAGAAACAACCAGATATGCAAACAATAACCAATGAAAAACCACTTTGAGTGTAAGTGAAGAGTAAGTCATTGGTTGATCCCTCCCTAGAGCAGACATTCCACTGTCTGTCATAAACAACAGTAACATTCCAACAACTGTCCCAGAGAGTTATAACTCAGTCACAACACATTGGCACAAGATGGTGTGCAAGAATGGAGGGAGAATAAATCATTGGGAACCAAAATAAGTTGATGGCTCCGAGGGGTTCTGTTCTCACAAACTGTTCAACAGTGTGTGTGTGTGTGTGTGTGTGTGTGTGTGTGTGTGTGTGTGTGTGTGTGTGTGTGTGTGTGTGTGTGTGTGTGTGTGTGTGTGTGTGTGTGTGTGAGAGAGTGAGAGATAGAGAAAGAGCAAGGGGAGAAAGAGCAAGGGGAGAAAGAGAGAGAGAGTGAGTGAGGAGAGAGAGTGAGTGAGGAGAGAGAGTGAGTGAGTGAGAGAAAGAATGAAGGGGGAGAGAGGGAGAGAGAGAGTGAGTGAGTGAGAGAGAGAGCGAGAGAGAGAAAGGGCGAAGAGGGGGAGAGAAACCAGACAGAAACAGAGAGGGTACTACTGTACTGAGAGGTTTCAGTCGGAGTGCTGCCGTCCTAGGTGGTGCTCATGGAGAATGGCCTTTGAGAGGGTGAACAAATATCTACTTAGTACACACTAGTCTCTGGAGTTTATCAATGATCTGACAACACTATGCCAGTCTCTCACAAACAGCAATGTCAACTCAACTAGAGATCACACATGCGTTTATTCAAACATACGGGTGACTCAGTGCGGTACTGTATTATCACTGTGACAAGTCTCAAGTAAGAGACATACATACAACACCTCTAAAAGCACATAGCTCCAGACACCTCTCAAACTATGCTGACTTTTCACTCCTCCATGGCTACCGCTGTCCTTAATATCTGTCCTCCCCTTTTTATTTTTCTAACCTTTATTTAACTAGGCAAGTCAGTTAAGAACAAATTCTTATTTACAATGATGGCCTACCGGGGAACAGTGGGTTAACTGCCTTGTTCAGGGGCAGAACGACAGATTTTTACCTTGTCAGCTCGGGGATTCGATCCAGCAACCTTTCGATTACTGGCCCAACGCTCTAACCACTAGACTACCTGCCGCCCTCCCCTCCCTTCCACCCGTCTCTCCTCCACAACTATTTTCTCCATCCCTTCCTCGTCCATTCCTCTCTCCTCCACCTCCTTTCTCCAACCCTCCCCCACCCCTCCCTCTCTCCTCTCTCCCCATCACCTCTCCCCTTTTGTCCTGTGTGGGAGAGGCTGTGGAAGGCTAGTGAGGTATGCAAGGTCTGTCCGCGGAGGCACGGCGGCTCTGAGCCCCAGGGGAGGGTACTGCACCCTGGCCACCTGCCGCTCCAGTCTGGACACCTAAAACCTTCAGGACAAGAGCAAGCTGACCCTACAACCCCTATAACCCTAAAGCACAATATGTCAACTACACAGCCAGAACGCCCTGTATGGGAAACTACAGAGCAATAGGTATGAGCTCTGGGAGAATGTTCTACCAAGCCTTCAATGTTGGCTATGTGTGTGTGTGTATAATCACTCTATTATACTACAACACTAGTAGAACCAGCTAATATGGATCGACTCCATATAATGACAGATAAACACACCCTACTACAGCCTAAAGCAGGGATGTGCAACTAGCTGACCCACTAATCAATCCTACCACCAAATCTTTTTTTTTAGATGTATATTTTTGGGAACTCAGTAGGAGTCTTACTGTTGAGAGATAGAATAGTAGAACACACGAGGTGAAATGTCTAAATGTGGTTGTGCATCAGCCGTTTTTATCTTGTTATGTCAGTCACTGACAGTCAAAGAAATGTAGATTGGTAAATGAGTCTAGCGGACAGATATCTAAACTTGTAGAAATCATGGTCGAATTACCGACCGTGGGGCCCCCATTGATTTTGTTTGTCCGTCTCACCATATTAAAAACTGCAAAAATGTCTTTCCACCCTATGGCAACGTGTAGAGTTGCATGAAATTAACTCTAAAACTTCAATTTGGTTATCTCCGCTGTCAAGAAGGGGGCCGCTAAAATGTTTTGCTCACAATTGGGGGGGACCCCCCAACAAAATTTCACTTAGGGCCCCTAAAAAGCTAGGGCCGGCTCTGACTGCATTTGTGGGTATGGATGTGAGTATGCAGACCCACAAGCCACTGCTGCCCCTCATGATGAATTCAGATTTTTTGTGGCCCCTACCCCCATCAACGTGGCCCATCCCTGGCCTAAAGTATCTCTCTTTCACACACACACTCCACAGTGCACGCTACGAGAAATACACATCCTATCATACACTGTGATCTGACTTCACTGGAACATGCAGGTCATCCTGAGAGGGAAATGTTCAACACGAGAGTGACAAGCTGCACATTCCTGTGTAAAGACATAATCCTGATTGGAGAACCATCATGCACACACACAGAGTCTGGCCGCACACACACACACACACACAGAGTCAGGCACACACACAGAGTCAGGCACACACACACACACACACAGAGAGTCAGGCCGCACACACACACACAGAGTCAGGCACACACACACACACACAGAGTCAGGCACACACACACACACACAGAGTCAGGCACACACACACACACACACACACACAGAGTCAGGCGCACATACACACACACACACAGAGTCAGGCGCACACACACACACACACAGAGTCAGGCGCACAAACACACACACGCACACACACACACAGGCCCGCAGATAGCTGCCTGCAGGCTGCAATGACTGCATGATTGTACCCGCTGTAGCACAGATGAAAGCCTACCCTCAGGAGGTTGTCTCCTCTTGTCAATTAACAGAAATGCTACACCCTCTAAGAAAACAATAAACCTTTCCACAGTCAGAACTTCAAAAGTCCCACATCCAGAATAATAACTATCCACCCAGAGTCATAGCAGAACAAAAACTATCTATATCCATGGACTATATCCAATCTATATACATGGACTATATCCAATCTATATCCATGGACTATATCCAATCTATATCCATGGACTACATCCAATCTATATCCATGGACTACATCCAATCTATATCCATGGACTACATCCAATCTATATCCATGGACTACATCCAATCTATATCCATGGACTATATCCAATCTATATCCATGGACTATATCCAATCTATATCCATGGACTACATCCAATCTATATCCATGGACTACATCCAATCTATATCCATGGACTATATCCAATCTATATCCATGGACTATATCCAATCTATATCCATGGACTATATCCAATCTATATCCATGGACTATATCCAATCTATATCCATGGACTATATCCAATCTATATCCATGGACTATATCCAATCTATATCCATGGGCTCAGTGCCAATCTATATCCATGGACTATATCCAATCTATATCCATGGACTATATCCAATCTATATCCATGGACTATATCCAATCTATATCCATGGACTATATCCAATCTATATCCATGGACTATATCCAATCTATATCCATGGCGTCAGAAGCAGAACAAGACACAGCAACCAGAACCTACTCAGTGTAACCACTAACCATGGACTCATAGCCAGAACATAGCCAGTAAAAGAGCTATCCTACCCAAAGTTATTATAGCCAGAACCAGAACTATCCAAGAACTATCCAAGAAGACATACCCAGGCAGGGATAGATCTATCCAATGAGTCCTAGCCAAGCTTCCAATGGACAGATGAAGACATACCTACTGAGAGTGGACCAAAACAATGTCAAACACACACCTATTAAGGCAACAAAAATAAGGACCTGCCATGTGTTTTTAACAACTCACGGTACTTCAAGGCCTGATGTTATCTTTCCAAAATAGGCATATGGACCAACCCTTGTCTTTAACCCTGTTGTTACCAACGAGTGGTTAATATTGGGCTGGCATGGAAATGGAATGGTAAAATGTGTGCGTTCATCAGTGCATAGCTAATGGCTGCTCATAACTGCGCCACCAAATAAGGTCAGAAGACTGGGAAAGGAAAGAAACCGAGGCAGACTGGAATCAATTAGAGAATAGCTTTGATCCACCCGTCCGCCGATGATCAACAACAAACTCTACCGCACCATAGCTACCAAACAAGAGGTTCCTTATATTTAGACAGAGGCACAGCAACCAACGCCAAACATACATAGCCTCTTGGTAAACCAATTCACTTATTCAGTTTAATTGAAGAGATAATTCTTCTCGACCTTTAATCTAACTAACATCATGGATTGAGCTGAAAGAATCTCTTCTCTCAAACTGACATGGTGTCTTGTCAGTTTAATTGTGGTGTTTTTTCTATGCGAGTGAGTCAGGCTAAATGTAATCCAAATAACAAAACGACACCTGGAGGTACGAAACCCGAGCCACCCCCCCCCCCCCCCCCCTCACAGTGTGAGAATGACACCCATGCGAAGACTCGCCAAGAGCTCATTAGCGCCACTGGATTAGAAAAAGCATTTTCTCATTAAATCATTCCTCAGCAAAGGGATGATATCCCACTTGGCAAAAACTGGTTGAATCAATGTTGTTTCCACGTCATTTCAACAAAATAATTCTAATGTGATGACTTTGAATCAACGGAGAAACTTATTGGATTTGCAAAAAATCATCAATGTAAGGGAAGTTCCTATTTTTTTCAGGTGGTGGAAGAAGTACCCAATTGTCATTCTTGAGTAAATGTATAGAAACCTTAATAGAAAGTTACTCAAGTAAACGTCACCCAGTAAAACAGTACTTGAGTAAAAGTCTAAAAGTATTTGATTCTAAATATACTTAAGTATCAAAAGTAAAAGTATAAATCATTTCAAATTCCTTATATTAAGCAAAGCAGACAGCACCATTTATAAAATATGCATTTGTGTTTAGTGAGTCCGCCAGATCAGAGGCAGTAGGTGTTCACTTGATGATGTTCTCTAGATCAGTCTGCGAACTGGACCCTTTTCCTGTCCTGCTAAGCAGTCAAAATGTAACGAGTACTTTTGGGTGTCAGGGAAAATGTGTGGAGTAAAAAGTACATTATTTTCCTTAGGAATGTAGCGAAGTAAAAGTAAAAGTTGTCCAAAATATAAATAGTAAAGTACAGGTACCCAAAAAAACTACTGAAGTAGTACTTTAAAATATTTTTACTTAAGTAGTTTACACCAGTTTTTTTCATCCAACTTTTAACCTAAATTCAATGTCATGATGATATTTTATTTTGATTTCACGTTGAATTCACAGTTGCTGAAAACTCAACCAAATGTTAATCAAAAATAGACTTTGAACTGACATCTGTGCCCAGTGGGATGAGACGCCCTTGACAGCTTGCAGCTAAAATACATTTAGGCATTCCACCACATTGATGGTTCAGAAGAGTTGACCAGCTGTCAATTTATTGTAATAAAGTTATTCTTGCACAGTGGAAGTTTGGTTTAATGATGAGGAGAGTGGGTTATTAAAAGCACGCAATTAGTGATGTTAAAGCTTTGCGTCATGAGAAACTAAATCTGTTCAGGCCATTTTATGGTGAATCAGACTAATAAATAAGATGTAGGCATGGAACCAATAATATGGGGATGGAATTTGGCAGTGCTTGCGGTGTCTGTTTTCTGTTACTCTCTATGGGAACGACTACAGGCTAAGGCCTGCAAAAATCGACACACTATTGGTCTTAAAATGAGAACTTTGAATCACAAATCATATATATTTATATCACGAACATAATAAAAAACGTATTCACACACCAAGATGAAAAGTTGGAGAAACGACTTTTGCAAAAAAGGACGCAAATCCCGAAAACTGAAGGCAGAAATGATAGCGCAGCCGAAAGCTACCACATTCACTCAATGTGTCCCAAAACTATCTTTTACAACCTTTCTAAAATAACTATTCAAAATTCGTATTTTTCATGACCGTTTCGTTCCATATCCCAAATATTACGCGCAGTCTTTGTTTCTATTGAGTTGGACTGAAAGGTAATTCAATTAAATAAAGACGTGGAAACAAAACAATTGTTGCTCACAAAGTTAGTAAGGTACCCGCATGCACATAACAACATGGGAAACACTAAACTTACACCAATTATGTTACCACACATACGTGCGTAAAATATGATACCTCGATAGCACCCGTTATTCCACGAATACAAGTATATTGTTAACTTGTAACGCATGTGTTATTACTTCGTGTAGTAGTGCAAAACATGGATCATTAGCAGAGATAAAAACTTACCAAAACGTGCTTTTTTTGGAATTCACTCCTCCCGACACCACTTGATCTCCTTCTCCGCTTTTTACTTCAGTAAATTTTCGGGAAAAAACACTTTTCACTTTTTCTTTTCCCTCTAAAGCTACTGCTTTAGTAATTTACTGCGATGCCACCGACATTTTCTTCGGCTCCCCAAGTTCTCACATTGAAAGGCCGTTTTTGGATGACTGAGCTTGCAAACAATTCTCTCTTTTGCAACGCCTTTTCGGGTCCTCCCTCTTCCCAAGAAGGGGGAGGGATTTGAACAATAGGGACTCGCTCCCAAATCCCAACGTTTGGTAAAGCCGTCTAGTTTCCCCCAAAAAACACTCTAGTTTCACCGCACCGTGGATCTTACCGCCGTGCGCGATGATAAAGTGTTGTTTCAACTCATGTATGTACCTGTGCGTAAAGGAGTTTAATAAGATAAGTACATGAGCTAAAAAAAAACAAGTTCCCAAAAGTTAAATGTGGTGTGGGGAGAAAAAGACGCCCCCCTCCCCTAGACTGGTGTGTTCCCCTGATTTGGTATGCGTTGTTCCCAAAGAGTTTTTATCGACCCCTGTCCATTGAA
>NC_042958.1:14305762-14325762 GCF_901001165.1 Salmo trutta | reverse complement strand
ACCCTAACCTTAACCCCTACCCATACCCTAACTTTAACCTTACCTAACCCTAACCTTAACCCCTACCCATAACCTAACTTTAACCTTACCTAACCCTAACCTTAACCCCTACCCTACCCTAACTTTAACCTTACCTAAACCTAACCTTAACCCCTACCCTACCCTAACTTTAACCATAAACCTTACCTAACCCTAACCTTAACCCTTACCCATACCCTAACTTTAACCTTACCTAACCCTAACCTTAACCCCTACCCTACCCTAACTTTAACCATAAACCTTACCTAACCCTAACCTTAACCCCTACCCTACCCTAACTTTAACCTTACCTAACCCTAACCTTAACCCCTACCCTACCCTAACTTTAACCTTACCTAACCCTAACCTTAACCCCTACCCTACCCTAACTTTAACCATAAACCTTACCTAACCCTAACCTTAACCCCTACCCTACCCTAACTTTAACCTTACCTAAACCTAACCCTAACCTTAACCTTAACCCCTACCCATACCCTAACTTTAACCATAAACCTTACCTAACCCTAACCCCTACCCTACCCTAACTTTAACCTTACCTAACCCTAACCCTAACCTTAACCTTAACCCTACCCTAACTTTAACCATAAACCTTACCTAACCCTAACCCCTACCCTACCCTAACTTTAACCTTACCTAACCCTAACCTTAACCCCTACCCTACCCTAACTTTAACCATAAACCTTACCTAACCCTAACCTTAACCCCTACCCTACCCTAACTTTAACCTTACCTAACCCTAACCCTAACCTTAACCTTAACCCATACCCTAACTTTAACCATAAACCTTACCTAACCCTAACCTTAACCCCTACCCTACCCTAACTTTAACCTTACCTAAACCTAACCTTAACCCCTACCCATACCCTAACTTTAACCATAAACCTTACCTAACCCTAACCTTAACCCCTACCCATACCCTAACTTTAACCTTACCTAACCCTAACCTTAACCCCTACCCTACCCTAACTTTAACCATAACCTTACCTAACCCTAACCTTAACCCCTACCCTACCCTAACTTTAACCTTACCTAAACCTAACCCTAACCTTAACCTTAACCCCTACCCATACCCTAACTTTAACCATAAACCTTACCTAACCCTAACCTTAACCCTTACCCTACCCTAACTTTAACCATAAACCTTACCTAACCCTAACCTTAACCCCTACCCATACCCTAACTTTAACCTTACCTAACCCTAACCTAACCCCTACCCTACCCTAACTTTAACCTTACCTAACCCTAACCTTAACCCCTACCCTACCCTAACTTTAACCATAAACCTTACCTAACCCTAACCTTAACCCTTACCCATAACCTAACTTTAACCTTACCTAACCCTAACCTTAACCCCTACCCTACCCTAACTTTAACCTTACCTAACCCTAACCCTAACCTTAACCCCTACCCTACCCTAACTTTAACCATAAACCTTACCTAACCCTAACCTTAACCCTTACCCTACCCTAACTTTAACCATAAACCTTACCTAACCCTAACCTTAACCCTTACCCTACCCTAACTTTAACCTTACCTAACCCTAACCCTAACCTTAACCCCTACCCATACCCTAACTTTAACCATAAACCTTACCTAACCCTAACCTTAACCCCTACCCTACCCTAACTTTAACCTTACCTAAACCTAACCTTAACCCCTACCCATACCCTAACTTTAACCATAAACCTTACCTAACCCTAACCTTAACCCTTACCCATAACCTAACTTTAACCATAAACCTTACCTAACCCTAACCTTAACCCCTACCCTACCCTAACTTTAACCTTACCTAAACCACACCTTAACCCCTACCCATACCCTAACTTTAACCTTACCTAAACCTAACCTTAACCCTTACCCATACCCTAACTTTAACCATAAACCTTACCTAACCCTAACCTTAACCCTTACCCTACCCTAACTTTAACCTTACCTAACCCTAACCTTAACCCTTACCCATACCCTAACTTTAACCATAAACCTTACCTAACCCTAACCTTAACCCCTACCCTACCCTAACTTTAACCTTACCTAACCCTAACCTTAACCCCTACCCATACCCTAACTTTAACCTTACCTAACCCTAACCTTAACCCCTACCCATACCCTAACTTTAACCTTACCTAACCCTAACCTTAACCCCTACCCTACCCTAACTTTAACCCTAACCCTAACCCTAACCTTAACCCCTACCCTACCCTAACTTTAACCTTACCTAACCCTAACCTTAACCCCTACCCATACCCTAACTTTAACCTTACCTAACCCTAACCTTAACCCCTACCCTACCCTAACTTTAACCCTAACCTAACCCTAACCTTAACCCCTACCCTACCCTAACTTTAACCTTACCTAACCCTAACCTTAACCCTTACCCATACCCTAACTTTAACCATAAACCTTACCTAACCCTAACCTTAACCCCTACCCATACCCTAACTTTAACCTTACCTAACCCTAACCTTAACCCCTACCCATACCCTAACTTTAACCTTACCTAACCCTAACCTTAACCCCTACCCTACCCTAACTTTAACCATAAACCTTACCTAACCCTAACCTTAACCCCTACCCATAACCTAACTTTAACCATAAACCTTACCTAACCCTAACCCCTACCCTACCCTAACTTTAACCTTACCTAACCCTAACCTTAACCCTACCCATACCCTAACTTTAACCTTACCTAACCCTAACCTTAACCCCTACCCATACCCTAACTTTAACCTTACCTAACCCTAACCTTAACCCTTACCCATAACCTAACTTTAACCATAAACCTTACCTAAACCTAACCTTAACCCTTACCCATACCCTAACTTTAACCTTACCTAACCCTAACCTTAACCCCTACCCATACCCTAACTTTAACCTTACCTAACCCTAACCTTAACCCTTACCCATAACCTAACTTTAACCATAAACCTTACCTAAACCTAACCTTAACCCCTACCCATAACCTAACTTTAACCATAAACCTTACCTAACCCTAACCTTAACCCCTACCCTACCCTAACTTTAACCATAAACCTTACCTAACCCTAACCTTAACCCCTACCCTACCCTAACTTTAACCTTACCTAAACCTAACCTTAACCCCTACCCATAACCTAACTTTAACCATAAACCTTACCTAACCCTAACCTTAACCCCTACCCTACCCTAACTTTAACCTTACCTAACCCTAACCTTAACCCCTACCCTACCCTAACTTTAACCATAAACCTTACCTAACCCTAACCTTAACCCTTACCCATACCCTAACTTTAACCTTACCTAAACCTAACCTTAACCCCTACCCTACCCTAACTTTAACCTTACCTAAACCTAACCTTAACCCCTACCCATAACCTAACTTTAACCATAAACCTTACCTAACCCTAACCTTAACCCTTACCCATACCCTAACTTTAACCTTACCTAAACCTAACCTTAACCCCTACCCTACCCTAACTTTAACCATAAACCTTACCTAACCCTAACCTTAACCCCTACCCTACCCTAACTTTAACCTTACCTAACCCTAACCTTAACCCCTACCCTACCCTAACTTTAACCTTACCTAACCCTAACCTTAACCCCTACCCTACCCTAACTTTAACCTTACCTAACCCTAACCTTAACCCCTACCCTACCCTAACTTTAACCTTACCTAACCCTAACCTTAACCCCTACCCTACCCTAACTTTAACCTTACCTAAACCTAACCTTAACCCCTACCCTACCCTAACTTTAACCTTACCTAACCCTAACCTTAACCCCTACCCTACCCTAACTTTAACCTTACCTAACCCTAACCTTAACCCCTACCCTACCCTAACTTTAACCATAAACCTTACCTAACCCTAACCTTAACCCTTACCCTACCCTAACTTTAACCTTACCTAAACCTAACCTTAACCCCTACCCATACCCTAACTTTAACCATAAACCTTACCTAACCCTAACCTTAACCCTTACCCTACCCTAACTTTAACCTTACCTAACCCTAACCTTAACCCCTACCCTACCCTAACTTTAACCATAAACCTTACCTAACCCTAACCTTAACCCTTACCCTACCCTAACTTTAACCTTACCTAACCCTAACCTTAACCCCTACCCATACCCTAACTTTAACCATAAACCTTACCTAACCCTAACCTTAACCCCTACCCATAACCTAACTTTAACCATAAACCTTACCTAACCCTAACCTTAACCCTTACCCATACCCTAACTTTAACCATAAACCTTACCTAACCCTAACCTTAACCCCTACCCTACCCTAACTTTAACCTTACCTAACCCTAACCTTAACCCCTACCCTACCCTAACTTTAACCATAAACCTTACCTAACCCTAACCTTAACCCCTACCCTACCCTAACTTTAACCTTACCTAACCCTAACCTTAACCCCTACCCTACCCTAACTTTAACCTTACCTAACCCTAACCTTAACCCCTACCCTACCCTAACTTTAACCTTACCTAACCCTAACCTTAACCCTTACCCTACCCTAACTTTAACCCTAACCCTAACCCTAACCCTAACCTTAACCCCTACCCATACCCTAACTTTAACCATAAACCTTACCTAACCCTAACCTTAACCCCTACCCTACCCTAACTTTAACCATAAACCTTACCTAACCCTAACCTTAACCCTTACCCATACCCTAACTTTAACCTTACCTAACCCTAACCTTAACCCTTACCCATACCCTAACTTTAACCATAAACCTTACCTAACCCTAACCTTAACCCCTACCCATAACCTAACTTTAACCATAAACCTTACCTAACCCTAACCTTAACCCCTACCCTACCCTAACTTTAACCTTACCTAACCCTAACCTTAACCCTTACCCTACCCTAACTTTAACCTTACCTAACCCTAACCTTAACCCCTACCCTACCCTAACTTTAACCATAAACCTTACCTAACCCTAACCTTAACCCCTACCCTACCCTAACTTTAACCTTACCTAACCCTAACCTTAACCCCTACCCTACCCTAACTTTAACCTTACCTAACCCTAACCTTAACCCCTACCCTACCCTAACTTTAACCATAAACCTTACCTAACCCTAACCTTAACCCCTACCCATAACCTAACTTTAACCATAAACCTTACCTAACCCTAACCTTAACCCCTACCCTACCCTAACTTTAACCTTACCTAACCCTAACCTTAACCCTTACCCATAACCTAACTTTAACCTTACCTAACCCTAACCTTAACCCCTACCCTACCCTAACTTTAACCATAAACCTTACCTAACCCTAACCTTAACCCTTACCCTACCCTAACTTTAACCTTACCTAACCCTAACCTTAACCCCTACCCATACCCTAACTTTAACCTTACCTAACCCTAACCTTAACCCCTACCCTACCCTAACTTTAACCATAAACCTTACCTAACCCTAACCTTAACCCCTACCCATAACCTAACTTTAACCTTACCTAACCCTAACCTTAACCCTTACCATACCCTAACTTTAACCTTACCTAACCCTAACCTTAACCCCTACCCATACCCTAACTTTAACCTTACCTAAACCTAACCCTAACCTTAACCCCTACCCATACCCTAACTTTAACCATAAACCTTACCTAACCCTAACCTTAACCCCTACCATACCCTAACTTTAACCTTACCTAACCCTAACCTTAACCCTTACCCATAACCTAACTTTAACCATAAACCTTACCTAACCCTAACCTTAACCCTTACCCATACCCTAACTTTAACCATAAACCTTACCTAACCCTAACCTTAACCCTTACCCTACCCTAACTTTAACCATAAACCTTACCTAACCCTAACCTTAACCCTTACCCTACCCTAACTTTAACCTTACCTAACCCTAACCTTAACCCTTACCCATAACCTAACTTTAACCATAAACCTTACCTAACCCTAACCTTAACCCCTACCCTACCCTAACTTTAACCTTACCTAACCCTAACCTTAACCCCTACCCATACCCTAACTTTAACCATAAACCTTACCTAACCCTAACCTTAACCCTTACCCATACCCTAACTTTAACCATAAACCTTACCTAACCCTAACCTTAACCCTTACCCATAACCTAACTTTAACCTTACCTAACCCTAACCTTAACCCTTACCCATAACCTAACTTTAACCTTACCTAACCCTAACCTTAACCCCTACCCTACCCTAACTTTAACCTTACCTAAACCTAACCTTAACCCCTACCCATACCCTAACTTTAACCATAAACCTTACCTAACCCTAACCTTAACCCCTACCCATACCCTAACTTTAACCTTACCTAACCCTAACCTTAACCCCTACCCATACCCTAACTTTAACCATAAACCTTACCTAACCCTAACCTTAACCCTTACCCATAACCTAACTTTAACCTTACCTAACCCTAACCTTAACCCCTACCCTACCCTAACTTTAACCTTACCTAAACCTAACCTTAACCCCTACCCATACCCTAACTTTAACCATAAACCTTACCTAACCCTAACCTTAACCCCTACCCATACCCTAACTTTAACCTTACCTAACCCTAACCTTAACCCCTACCCATACCCTAACTTTAACCTTACCTAACCCTAACCTTAACCCCTACCCATAACCTAACTTTAACCTTACCTAACCCTAACCTTAACCCCTACCCTACCCTAACTTTAACCTTACCTAAACCTAACCTTAACCCCTACCCATACCCTAACTTTAACCTTACCTAACCCTAACCTTAACCCCTACCCTACCCTAACTTTAACCTTACCTAACCCTAACCTTAACCCTTACCCATACCCTAACCTTAACCCTTACCATTTTAAATGTCAACTGCAATGGGGGTATGCACGGCCCAAGGATCCCGGATAGCATGAATCCTACTAGCCTCACCCCCGTCCACAGCCGCCCTATGAAAGACCAAGACACAGATTGTCATGTAGATTGTTATGAATGCTGTTATTAGAGTGATAGAGAGGGAGGGAGAAGTTTGGGAAAATAGTGGGAAAGTGGACTGTTTGTATTGAGATGAGTCTGTGTTTTGAATGTTCCGTGTGTATGCATACAGAGTGTATAACCTAAGGTGTATAGGTGGAAGGTACCCCTTAACTATGAATGAAAAAGATTAGCTAACTACAGCACTACTACGTCTCACTATATCAATGTTAATCATTGTGCATTGATCCTATCAAATAAACACTATAAATGAATGAAATACAGAATGAAAATGGGTTTGTGTGAGCGTTGAATGTGAGTCAAGTCCTGTGTCTGCAGGTGTGTTTTGGGTACTGTATGCATCAGTGTTGAGTGTGATGTTGAGTGTGAGTTGCTCCTAACCCTGCCCACAGTCTCTTCAGTCTTCAGTGAGCACCAATCTTCCCTCAAAAAATGTTGGAGCTGAGCAAAATTTCAGGTCTGCTGAGCGCAACTTGAACGTTGTTTAAATTCTGTGCAACTTCCATCGTGCGTTTACTGTGAACACAGAGGCTGTACCAGCTTTAAGTTACAGTTTTACTGTGAACACTGAGGCTGTACCCGCTTTAAGTTACAGTTTTACTGTGAACACTGAGGCTGTACCTGCTTTAAGTTACAGTTTTACTGTGAACACTGAGGCTGTACCAGCTTTAAGTTACAGTTTTACTGTGAACACTGAGGCTGTACCAGCTTTAAGTTACAGTTTTACTGTGAACACTGAGGCTGTACCTGCTTTAAGTTACAGTTTTACTGTGAACACTGAGGCTGTACCTGCTTTAAGTTACAGTTTTACTGTGAACACTGAGGCTGTACCAGCTTTAAGTTACAGTTTTACTGTGAACACTGAGGCTGTACCTGCTTTAAGTTACAGTTTTACTGTGAACACTGAGGCTGTACCAGCTTTAAGTTACAGTTTTACTGTGAACACTGAGGCTGTACCCGCTTTAAGTTACAGTTTTACTGTGAACACTGAGGCTGTACCCGCTTTAAGTTACAGTTTTACTGTGAACACTGAGGCTGTACCAGCTTTAAGTTACAGTTTTACTGTGAACACTGAGGCTGTACCAGCTTTAAGTTACAGTTTTACTGTGAACACTGAGGCTGTACCTGCTTTAAGTTACAGTTTTACTGTGAACACTGAGGCTGTACCTGCTTTAAGTTACAGTTTTACTGTGAACACTGAGGCTGTACCAGCTTTAAGTTACAGTTTTACTGTGAACACTGAGGCTGTACCTGCTTTAAGTTACAGTTTTACTGTGAACACTGAGGCTGTACCCGCTTTAAGTTACAGTTTTACTGTGAACACTGAGGCTGTACCTGCTTTAAGTTACAGTTTTACTGTGAACACTGAGGCTGTACCCGCTTTAAGTTACAGTTTTACTGTGAACACTGAGGCTGTACCTGCTTTAAGTTACAGTTTTACTGTGAACACTGAGGCTGTACCCGCTTTAAGTTACAGTTTTACTGTGAACACTGAGGCTGTACCAGCTTTAAGTTACAGTTTTACTGTGAACACTGAGGCTGTACCAGCTTTAAGTTACAGTTTTACTGTGAACACTGAGGCTGTACCAGCTTTAAGTTACAGTTTTACTGTGAACACTGAGGCTGTACCTGCTTTAAGTTACAGTTTTACTGTGAACACTGAGGCTGTACCCGCTTTAAGTTACAGTTTTACTGTGAACACTGAGGCTGTACCAGCTTTAAGTTACAGTTTTACTGTGGCCATGTATGCTACTGTGGCTATTTGATCATAATGTAGACCTGCCAGAGTGGCTTACCATCAAAAACAATGGAGAAAATGCATCCCATAACATTTAAACATGGAAATAGCTGCTCTATCATTCAGCCTACAGTAGCAGCCAATGTGTGGTGTTCAATGTAGAACTACATTCCATGAGACTTTTGGAAAAAACATGCAGGGTTTGACATTAACCTGTTTATCCACTTGTCCTTCAGACAAGGAGGTGACAAAAATTGTTGTTGTGTTGTAAGAAACCACTTTACAAAATAAAATACATTATTATTCCCATACCATTATTACAGAGAATCAGACACATGATGCTACCCTCTGCCTATTGGCTATTTAGCTTATTCAAGCCTGTGTCAAAATACAACACTGCCCCTTTAGCTTTTTCTGTGCAGAGTACAGGCTGCGTAGTGCCTGTCAATGCACTAGAATCCTACTCCGATGCATTTTGCATACAACAAAATCTCTTGCAGTTAGTTTTGTTTCGTTATGTTGCATTGAAAGTGGCTAATATTGAATTGATTCGATCACAATTGCCACAGTAAAGGGAGACATTGATAGTTTTAACAGGGAAAACTCTAGAACAGAGGTCACCAACCTTTCATGAGTCAAGATCACTTTCTGAGTCAAAATGCAAGCCGAGATCTACCGCTCTGACTATGCAACATTAACCAATTAAAAACAGTACTGTAGCAATGAGGTTTGTGCAGTAAGCTACAGGCCCAAAACATTATCACCGCATACTGGCTTTGCTTGAATTTACCTGCCAATGCATTCTTGTTCGGGACATTTTTAAAAATGATATTTAAACATTTGAGGTAGGCTATATGATCACACCGGTAATAGATCCATTGTTGTATTACTTGTGAGGCACATCTGAGTGAACATACATTTGCTTTTTATTTTACAGGGCTGATGGTGCCTGCATCTGATGGTCAGTCTCAGCGGAGGGAGAGAGCAGCAGACTGATGGTCAGTCTCAGCGGAGGGAGAGAGCAGCAGACTGAGGGTCAGTCTCAGCGGAGGGAGAGAGCAGCAGACTGAGGGTCAGTCTCAGCGGAGGGAGAGAGCAGCAGACTGAGGGTCAGTCTCAGCGGAGGGAGAGAGCAGCAGACTGAGGGTCAGTCTCAGCGGAGGGAGAGAGCAGCAGACTGAGGGTCCCTCTCCCTCCGTTCTCCCTTTCCTCCACTGACACTGACCAAAAAGGGACACCGTCTTCCAGCTGATGGCGAAACTCGAGTCGCACTGCATTATTTCTGCCTCATGCACAAATTCATGTTGTTACTCCTATGAACAGAGAAAGTGAAATATTCCTCGATATTAAAAAAGACCCAAGCTGCTAATAATAACAACATTGCAAGCCTATAGATACACTTTCCTCCTCATTCATTACTGCTGCAGTGCTTGTTGTAGCGCTGAGTGGAAATAGGAAGAACGTGCATTTTATGGTTTATAAAAGTGTTGAATACAAAGTGTTGACAGTGCTGAGTAAGAACTTAAACATGAACTCACTCGTAAAAACAGCAGCTCTCTGCTGTATTCTCTGACATTGTCTCTCTAGTCATAGTTTTAAACGTTCTGAAAAATCTCACAGTATCAATTTTACCGTAGCTTTCTTTCATGCCTGCTACGTTACTGCAGACTCGGTCATCTGAGCAATCTAATTGGCCAGTGGTAGGCTTATAGTGCACTTGATTTCCTCTCCGGGCCCACCGGCAAGGCAAAATGGCAACAGTTTTCCTACCCGGCGCGCAGGGCAGCTGAATTGTCTGCACCTACCACCAACAGCCCGAGACTAATACAAAAAATAGGAACGCAAGGCTTTATCGTTGGGTTTTTTACAGAAATGTTTGGCGATCGACGAGAAACGCCTTGGATATCGACAAGTCCATCGACCGGTTGGTGACCACTGCTCTAGAAAGTTGAGTGAAGTTCAATCTCGGGCTTCTCTCTGTGGGCTGATATTTCTTCTGAGCTGCAGTCCTGGGGGGAGCTGCACAGTAGTCTCAGGTCTACTACGAGCTGCCCACACACAGTTTAGAGGGAACATTGTTGAGCACCCTACTCTATTATTCCTGTGGGCGCCATGACAACGACCCCCTCACTTGGTGTCTCCTACTGACCTTAGCAGCTGTGTCATTTCTTCACTGTACGAATCACACTCTTGCTAATGCACGCTTGCACACGATGACACAAACTCTTTAGAACTGAGAACATATGACATGTTCGGAACGACGTAAAGATAACAAACTATCTGAAAATGAAATTTAGCATGTCTACCCTTCAGGACTCAGAATACCCAAGTTGCAAATTGAAAAAAATGTAACGCACTCACACACACACACACACACACACACACACACACACACACACACACACACACACACACACACACACACACACACACACACACACACACACACACACACACACACACACACACACACACACACACACACACACGGCATGTCAGGACTACCCTGCCCCTCTCTGCCTCAGGGACTGTTCATTTCCAGGGCTTTTATAGGTCTTTCTCTCTCTCACTGTGCTGGGGCTCACTACGTGTATGTGGGTGTGTGTGTGTGCATGTATTTGCGTGTTTCTTTGAGTGTGATTTCCTGAGTGTGTATGTATGTATATGCACCCATTTACATGTATGTGTGTTTCTGTGTGTGTACTAGTGTGTATTTATTATTTTGTGTGTCTGTGCGGGTCTGAGCCAGGGATATGGTGTGTAATGTGCTGTTATTGGTTCCCATTCCTGTGTTATCAAGCCTGTAGCCGGTGGAGCAAAGGATCAGGTGGGCTCGGGGTCAGTTACAGTGTGTTATACACCGCAATGTCTCTCTGTTACGATCTGGCCTTGTTTGCCTGTTGGGAGATGTGTGTTTCTCTAATGTCCGTGTGATGAGTATGAATGTTTTCTATTCTGATGTTTGGGTGGAGTGTGTGATGTGTTCTCTTATCATCATTATTTTGTAAGGACTCATTTGTTTAAGAATAACTGTATCACGGAGGGATTTATATACATAGTTGGACCCTCCACCGCTAACTAGAATGCTGTGGTCTGTGTAAGATGTCCAACGCTAGTGGAAAAAGTTGTGACTGACATTAACTCTATTCCTATTGGCTGTAGTTTGAGTTACAACTCCATTCCTAGAGGAGTGTAGAAGGGTGAGTTGTGACTCTAGTGTAGTTGTAACTGTATTCCTAGTGGGGTGTAGAAGGGTGAGTTGTGACTCTAGTGTAGTTGTAACTGTATTCCGAGAGGGGTGTAGAAGGGTGAGTTGTGACTCTAGTGTAGTTGTAACTGTATTCCTAGAGGGGTGTAGAAGGGTGAGTTGTGACTCTAGTGTAGTTGTAACTGTATTCCTAGAGGGGTGTAGAAGGGTGAGTTGTGACTCTAGTGTAGTTGTAACTGTATTCCGAGAGGGGTGTAGAAGGGTGAGTTGTGACTCTAGTGTAGTTGTAACTGTATTCCTAGAGGGGTGTAGAAGGGTGAGTTGTGACTCTAGTGTAGTTGTAACTGTATTCCTAGAGGGGTGTAGAAGGGTGAGTTGTGACTCTAGTGTAGTTGTAACTGTATTCCTAGAGGGGTGTAGAAGGGTGAGTTGTGACTCTAGTGTAGTTGTAACTGTATTCCTAGAGGGGTGTAGAAGGGTGAGTTGTGACTCTAGTGTAGTTGTAACTGTATTCCTAGAGGGGTGTAGAAGGGTGAGTTGTGACTCTAGTGTAGTTGTAACTGTATTCCTAGAGGGGTGTAGAAGGGTGAGTTGTGACTCTAGTGTAGTTGTAACTGTATTCCTAGAGGGGTGTAGAAGGGTGAGTTGTGACTCTAGTGTAGTTGTAACTGTATTCCTAGTGGGGTGCAGAATGAGTTGGAACTCTATTCCTAGAGGGCTATAATGTAAGTTTTGACAGCAGCTTTAACTCAAGTGGGCTGTAGTTGTAGTGACTACTATTCTTAGTGGGGTGTAGTGTGGGGCAGTGTGGTGTGGGGCAGTGTAGTGTGGGGTGCACTGTAGCCTAATTGTTGTCTCTAACTTTAGTGAGTTGAATGATAAATTGTGACTAGTTGTAGTAGTGTGGGCCTCGGGTGTAGTGTATGTTTTGACCCCAGCTTAGGGTTCCAAAAGGAGGGGATATTACCGGTAACTTTCAAAGTTTACCAGTGATCTACCAGCATTTTAGTAACTTTCAAGAATTTTATAGAATTTTTATCACATGACATCTATTGGCCTTTTTGGGTACTTCAGATTATTACAGGTGTCTGTAACTATCTACACATTTAAAATATATAAAATAATAAAATCAGATGAAAAAAAAAATACAAAAATGGAATGACAAAGCTGTAAAACATAATCCTAAATTTAACCCATCAACGTAGTGAATAGCATTGCTGTTTAATACGAGGCTTTCAGCATGAAATATCCTAAATATTTTTTACACAGTTTTATTTATCTTAATATGTGTTTGTTGTAAATGTTTTGGTCCCAAAATTGTGGCAATTGTGGGGGGAAAAGTCAATAGTTGGAAGAGTTGTAGAGTTAATTGAAACTAATGCCATTGTTGATTAGATGCTTTTTTTCATTAATTAGGCTATTTTCTCTTTAACCATATGGTCTATCTACTAGGAACTAATGGATAATATGGACACGGATATAAAAAATTAATACTATATATATGAACACTTTCTAAAAGTTATTAAAGTATAAATTACCAAAGTTACCATAGATTGCCATCGATCATCTGCTAATTACCAACATTTCAGAACATTCTGGTAACTTTGGTAAATTATCGGTAGTTTTGCAACCCTACTCCAGCTCTAATTTGGTGAATGATAAGTTGTGAGTCTAGCTCTAGACCAGGTTTTCCATTAGCCGGTAAATGCTGGCTTTTGGCCCCCCAAAAAATGAAGAGCCAATAAATAAAAAATTTGCCGGCCAAATTGATGGAAATACCAACCGGGAAAAAAATGCTTTTTATTCATTGATGGAAATACCAGTTGATGTGTTCCAACTTCAAAGGCAAATATACTTCATAGGCTAATAAATCCTGAAACTGTCACGTCCTGGCCAGTATAAGGGTTAATTAGTATTGTAGTTTGGTCAGGACGTGGCAGAGGGTATTCGTTTTATGTGGTTCGGGGTGGTGTGTTTTGTTGAAGGGGCATTTGGTTTAAGTATTCCGGGGTTTTTGGGCACTGTTTGGTTTTCAGGTATTCTATGTTTAGTCTAGTATGTCTGTTTCTATGTTTGGTTAATTGGGGTTGGGACTCTCAGTTGAAGGCAGGTGTTGTCTCTCTGCCTTTGATTGAGAGTCCCATATATTGGGGTGTGTTTGTGTTTGTTATTTGTGGGTGATTAGGGTCAGTAAATCGTTTGTTTTCTTGTTTATTGTTTTTGTATTCGTTTTGGAGTGAATAAATGTTCAAAATGGACAACCGCATGCCTGCTGCGTTTTGGTCTACCTTTTCAGACGACGATTTCGCATTATCGTCAGAAGACGAAGATAATTGTGACAGAATCACCCACCAACTATGGACCAAGCAGCAGAGGAAAGAGCAGAGGGACTTCGAGTTGGACTGGCGGGAGAAGTGGACCTGGGAGGAAGTTCTGGACGGGGCCGGACCTTGGCACCAGGCTGGGGATTATCGCCGCCCGCAGTGGGAAATTGAGGCAGCCAAGGCAGAGAGGCGGAGGTACGAGGCCATGGACGCGCTGAGGGAGAAGCACGAGAGGCACCCCCAATAAAAAATGTTTGGGGGGCACACGGGTAGTTTGGCTAGGCGTAGGAAGAGCCGGAAGCCAGCTACCCGTGGTTATATGGAGGAGCGTATGGGGTGGAGAGCGCTATGTTTCGCTGAGGAGCGCACTATCTCACCCATACGCACGCACAGTCCGGTGCGAGTTATTCCAGCCCCTCGCAGGTGCCGTGCTAGAGCGGGCATCCAGCCTGGTAGAAGGATGCCTGCGCAGCGCATCTGGTCGCCGGTACGCCTCCGAGGACCAGGCTACCCAACTCCCGCTCTACGCACGGCTACCATCAGGCCCCTGCACAGCCCAGTCTGCCCTGTACGAGCACCCCGCTCGTACAGGGCTACTAGTTCCATCCAGCCAAGGCGGGTTGTGCAGGAGGTAAGATCTAGACCGACTGTGCGCCTCCATAGCCCTGGGTTTCCAGCTCCTGTCCCTCGTGCGGACCCGGAAGTGCGTCAACCCAGTCCGACTCGTCCTGTTCCCGCTCCCCGCACTAGCCTTCAAGTGCGTAAACCCAGCCTCGCCAGTCAACAGTCGTCGGAGCTGCCCGCCAGTCAACAGTCGTCGGAGCTGCCCGCCAGTCAACAGTCGTCGGAGCTGCCCACCAGTCAACAGTCGTCGGAGCTGCCCGCCAGTCAACAGTCGTCGGAGCTGCCCGCCAGTCAACAGTCGTCGGAGCTGCCCGCCAGTCAACAGTCGTCGGAGCTGCCCGCCAGTCAACAGTCGCCGGAGCTGCCCGCCAGTCAACAGTCGCCGGAGCTGCCCGCCAGTCAACAGTCGCCGGAGCTGCCCGCCAGTCAACAGTCGCCGGAGTGGCCAGACTGCCCTGAACTGCCGGAGTGGCCAGACTGCCCTGAACTGCCGGAGTGGTCAGACTGCCCTGAACTGCCGGAGTGGCCAGACTGCCCTGAACTGCCGGAGTGGCCAGACTGCCCTGAACTGCCGGAGTGGCCAGACTGCCCTGAACTGCCGGACTGCCCAGACTGTCCCGAACTGCCAGACTGCCCAGACTGTCCCGAACTGCCAGACTGCCCAGACTGTCCCGAACTGCCAGACTGCCCAGACTGTCCCGAACTGCCAGACTGCCCAGACTGTCCCGAACTGCCAGACTGCCCAGACTGTCCCGAGCTGCCAGACTGCCCAGACTGTCCCGAGCTGCCAGACTGCCCCGAGCTGCCAGACTGCACCGAGCTGCCAGACTGCCCCGAGCTGCCAGACTGGCCAGACTGCCCCGAGCTGCCAGACTGGCCAGACTGCCCCGAACTGCCAGAGTGGCCCGACTGCCCGGAACGGCCAGAACCGGAGCCACCTCCTGATATAGGTGGGTTGGGGAGGGGGAGTGTAGCACAGTGCCGTCGTTGACGGCAGCCACCCTCCCTTCCCTCCCTTTAGTAGAGGGGAAATTTGTTTTGTTGTTTGGGGTTGTTGTTTTTTTGTTTTTTGTTTTTAAGGTGCTTCCGGGGTTAGCACCTTTAAGGGGGGGGTGCTGTCACGTCCTGGCCAGTATACAGTATAAGGGTTAATTAGTATTGTAGTTTGGTCAGGACGTGGCAGAGGGTATTCGTTTTATGTGTTTCGGGGTGGTGTGTTTTGTTGAAGGGGCATTTGGTTTAAGTATTCTGGGGTTTTTGGGCACTGTTTGGTTTTCAGGTATTCTATGTTTAGTCTAGTATGTCTGTTTCTATGTTTGGCTAATTGGGGTTGGGACTCTCAGTTGAAGGCAGGTGTTGTCTATCTGCCTTTGATTGAGAGTCCCATATATTGGGGTGTGTTTGTGTTTGTTATTTGTGGGTGATTAGGGTCAGTAAATCGTTTGTTTTCTTGTTTATTGTTTTTGTATTCGTTTTGGAGTGAATAAATGTTCAAAATGGACAACCGCATGCCTGCTGCGTTTTGGTCTACCTTTTCAGACGACGATTTCGCATTATCGTCAGAAGACGAAGATAATTGTGACAGAAACTGCTTGGAAATTTGTGTTGGGTATTTGTGTTTCTAATTTTACTCAAGCCAAAGACGTGAGGTCCTCATAAAGGGCTTCAGCTAAATGTACCCTGACTGGTCAAAATTGGCAAAGATTGAGTTGATTATCCCCATTTCAGTGTGCCCGCAGAGAGGGGATTCTTTCTCCAAAACAGAGTGAAGACGTATTCAAGATCGCGCCTTCTTCAGGACAAAGTAACGAGGCTGATGTGCATCAAGCTGGTCCAAGGAATTGGACAGTTTTGACTTCCCAACAGCAGCGGCTCAGGTCCGCTGCAAACACAAGCAAGGCAAGATCAACTTTGCAAGCGAAGCATTTTAACGGCCCCCCTCGTGACGGCAAAGATTATTTTTGTATTTAACAATATATATATACTGCTCAAAAAAATAAAGGGAACACTTAAACAACACAATGTAACTCCAAGTCAATCACACTTCTGTGAAATCAAACTGTCCACTTAGGAAGCAACACTGATTGACAATAAATTACACATGCTGTTGTGCAAATGGAATAGACAAGAGGTGGAAATTATAGACAATTAGCAAGACACCCCCAATAAAGGAGTGGTTCTGCAGGTGGTGACCACAGACCACTTCTCAGTTCCTATGCTTCCTGGCTGATGTTTTGGTCACTTTTGAATGCTGGCGGTGCTTTCACTCTAGTGGTAGCATGAGACGGAGTCTACAACCCACACAAGTGGCTCAGGTAGTGCAGCTCATCCAGGATGGCACATCAATGCGAGATGTGGCAAGAAGGTTTGCTGTGTCTGTCAGCGTAGTGTCCAGAGCATGGAGGCGCTACCAGGAGACAGGCCAGTACATCAGGAGATGTGGAGGAGGCCATAGGAGGGCAACAACCCAGCAGCAGGACCGCTACCTCCGCCTTTGTGCAAGGAGGAGCAGGAGGAGCACTGCCAGAGCCCTGCAAAATGACCTCCAGCAGGCCACAAATGTGCATGTGTCTGCTCAAACGGTCAGAAACAGACTCCATGAGGGTGGTATGAGGGCCCGACGTCCACAGGTGGGGGTTGTGCTTACAGCCCAACACTGTGCAGGACGTTTGATATTTGCCAGAGAACACCAAGATTGGCAAATTCGCCACTGGCGCCCTGTGCTCTTCACAGATGAAAGCAGGTTCACACGGAGCACATGACAGACGTGACAGAGTCTGAAGATGCCGTGGAGAACGTTCTGCTGCCTGCAACATCCTCCAGCATGACCGGTTTGGTGGTGGGTCAGTCATGGTGTGGGGTGGCATTTCTTTGGGGGGCCACACAGCCCTCCATGTGCTCGCCAGAGGTAGCCTGACTGCCATTAGGTACCGAGATGAGATCCTCAGACCCCTTGTGAGACCATATGCTGGTGCGGTTGGCCCTGGGTTCCTCCTAATGCAAGACAATGCTAGACCTGGAGTGTGTCAGCAGTTCCTACAAGAGGAAGGCATTGATGCTATGGACTGGCCCGCCCGTTCCCCAGACCTGAATCCAATTGAGCACATCTGGGACATCATGTCTCGCTCCATCCACCAACGCCACGTTGCACCACAGACTGTCCAGGAGTTGGCGGATGCTTTAGTCCAGGTCTGGGAGGAGATCCCTCAGGAGACCATCCGCCACCTCATCAGGAGCATGCCCAGGCGTTGTAGGGAGGTCATACAGGCACGTGGAGGCCACACACACTACTGAGCTTCATTATGACTTGTTTTAAGGACATTACATTAAAGTTGGATCAGCTTGTAGTGTGGTTTTCCACTTTAATTTTGAGTGTGACTCCAAATCCAGACCTCCATGGGTTGATAAATTGGATTTCCATTGATTTAGTTGTCAGCACATTCAACTATGTAAAGAAAAAAGTATTTAATAAGATTATTTCATTCATTCAGATCTAGGATGTGTTATTTTAGTGTTCCCTTTATTTTTTTGAGCAGTGTATAATTTCCTGCAATTCTGCACATTTTGCCATGGGGCGTAGAGAAAATGTTTACGTTCTAAAGCAAGTTTGTTAAATTAAGTCGATTTATTTAGCATTTTAGCAAACTCTAACCCTTTTCCTAACCGTAACCTAATTCTCCTAACCTGCTATGTTAATTCTCCTAACCTGCTGCGTAAGTTCTCCTGACCGGCTACGAAAAGTCCAATCTGACATTAATTTGACAATAGCTGGATCCCGTCTAGCCATGACCGGCCGGCCATGGTGTTCGTAGACAGTCATGTTTTGCTATTTATTAGGCCTAACTAAATTAAATAAGAGAGGCCTAGATTGTATTTGAAAACCGCTGTGTTTTGTTATTTATTAATTAAAATGTTCATACAAATAGCCTATAGGTGTCACGTCCTGACCAGTATAAGGGGTTATTTGTTATTGTAGTTTGGTCAGGACGTGGCAGGGGTGTGTTTGTTTTGTGTTGTCGGGGTTTTTGGGTAGTGTTCTATGTTTTGTATTTCTATGTCCTATTTTCTAGTTATTCTATTTCTATGTTTAGTTTATTGTTTTGACCTTCAATTGGAGGCAGCTGTTCCTCGTTGCCTCTAATTGAAGGTCCTATTTAGTAGGGGGGTTTTTCATGGGGTTTTTGTGGGTAGTTGTTTCTTGTTTAGCTGTGTGCCTGACAGGACTGTTTTCATCGTTCTTTTTGTTCAGTGTTCTTTTATTTAATAAAGAAGAAAATGAGCATTCACATCCCCGCTGCATTTTGGTCCAATCACTACGACGCCCGTGACAGAACTACCCACCAACAACGGACCAAGCAGCGGAGGAAGGAGCAGCACCAGGAGAGGAGCTATCTGGAATCGTGGACATGGGAGTAAATTATGGACGGGGCTGGACCATGGCACCAGGCTGGGGAATATGTTCGCCATAAGGAGGAGCTGGAGGCAGCCAATGCGGAGCGGCGCCGTTATGAGGCCTTATACGCGCCGATTGGACAGTGTGAGAGGCAGCCCCCCAAATTATTTTTTGGGGGGGGCACACGGGGAGTGTGGCTAGGTCAGGCAAGAGCCCTAAGCCAACTCCCCGTGCTTTTTATGGGGAGCGTTTGGCAGTGAGAGTGCCGGTCTATGCGGAAGTGCGCACGATTTCGCCCATGCGCACGCACAGTCCGGTGCGAGCGATCCCAGCCTCCCGTAAGTGCCGTGCTAGAGTGGGCATCCAGCCTGGGAGAAGTGCGCCGGTACAATACATCTGGCCATCAGTGCGTCTCCTGGGCCCAGGCTACCCTGCGCCTGCTCTACGCACGGCAGCCATCAGGCCTCTGCACAGTCCAGTTTGTCCTGTGCCAGCACTCCACCCATGCAGGGCTACTGTGACTACCAAGCCAGGACGGGTGGTGCAGGCTGTGCGCTCCAGACCTCCAGTGCTGGTTCATGGCCCGGTGTATCCAGTTCCTGCTTCTCGTACTAGCCTCAAGGTGCGTGTCCCTAGTCTGGCGTCTCCAAAGCTAGCACCACGCACCAGGCCTCCAGTGCGTCAGCCCAGTCCAGTACGTCCTGTTCCCGCTCCTAGCACTAGCCTTGGGG